>NC_088681.1:14456592-14759622 GCF_950023065.1 Planococcus citri
AGTTTTCTATGGTGAATAACGCCAAAAAATCATGGAGAAAACGGTTGGGTTTTTGAAATGGTAATAACACCCTCCTCTCTGCCCCTTCCTAATGTTCGACTATATTTTTTTCAATTTTCAAATATGTGCGAGTAAACAAAACATATTTTCAAATTCGAAAGTTTGAGTTCACATTTTTTCTGAATTTCTGCATCATTCAAACAATAAAAATTCAAAAAAAAAAATTCATGAGAAAATTTCAAAAACTGATTGACACAGCGACCTTTGCAAAGATTTTTGACCAAGGATTGATTTAAACGTGCATTAAAAATGACAGCTCATTGAAAGGAAGGAAAATGAGACATGAAAATTTATCAAGCGTTCGTGAATACAAATTTCTCATAAGAAGAGGAAACGACCTTTGCAAAGCATACTTACAAGATCAAAATAATCGATCGTCGTGCAGGAAAATTGAAATAATGCGTAATATTGAAAAATAGCTCCAAAAACCAGAAATATCGTAATTTACCTTCATTTGCAGACATAAAAAGCCTTTGAAAAGGTCAACTCGGAGATTGAGGGGAAGGGATGGAGGGAGGGTCGATCCCATAAACCGATCAAGATAAATCACGTGAGGTATAGCATTTCTTCTCCTTTCAAATAGAAAATTCACCAAGAATCGAACTTCGAACAACTCTCGATGTATACTTGGAAAAAACAACCTTTGCAAAGGCGAAAAAATAGAAAGGAGAATGAGAAGTTCAATATAAGATGTCCAGTCCAGATAAACGATAAGGGAGTCAAAACTGAACTATAATCAAAGTAGATTTTTCTCCAAAACAAGACGAGGACCTTTGCAAAGGCTGACAGATCCAAAGCACAAAGAAAAGAATCAAAATAATCGAAAAATAACCCGTTTGTAAAAATCTAATGATTATAGACACAAATTTTCCTCACTTGAAAAACGACCTTTGTGCAAAGGCACTGACCTTTGCAAAATCCAAGCTCAATTGCATCCCACTCTCTCGCCCCTCACCCTCCCAATCATCAGTTCGTACCGAAACACCTCGTGATCTGGATCCGGCGTCGTTTTGTGACACCTCGTATACAAAAATTAACCCTTACACGAGCCAGGAAAATACTCCCTTGCGTGCATCGCTCGTTTCCATACACAACAGACACAACTATCCCGACACCGCGGATAGATTAATAAATAAATATAATGAATAATATATCCCAGACAGTTGTGACGGTGTTTTCTAAATACTCCACGACATGATTATAGTATACCTCGAGTATATAGTAGGTACCTTTGATTAAACCAGAAGACACGACAAAAAAGTCGCATTTCACGCCCCTATCCGTCTACACTATGTAGTTTACTCGAGCACTTTTTTTCTTTTTACCAGAACTAAACGAGGGTCTCACTCTTAAATACAGATAAGTTGCAAATTAAGCTAGGTACACGATATGTTTGTTTTAAGCAATTTATAATGACGATTACGACGATTTAGCTATAGGTTCACCTCAAAGAATAGCTGCATCGCATCGCATCGTACCATGGTCACGTACCCTTTTATTCAACGGTGGCGGAAGCTTGTGAACAGCAGAAAACCATGGCCAGGTGATAATTTTTTCGTTATTTATACATTTTTATATCGAGAACCGTTCTATGCACACACACACATGGTTCAAAACACGTTTACCAAGCAAGCCAACGATGATAATAGATATCATCACGCGTCCTTATCCGATTGAAAATGCTACACGGTGCCCGGAAGCGTTGTCAGCGTATACGTCGAGGGTAGTATTGTCGAACTGCACAACCAACCTTGGATTATTTGTATCTTTATTATTATTACTACATACGATCATTTCGAGGTTTTTTTTTCCAACCCCCGAAAAAAAATCATTATATCGAGGAAACGAGAACGTTATTTGTTTATAGGATTCGCATAGTACACTATACGTAGACCTACGAAGCAGATAGACTTTTGTTATCTTTGCTTATAGGTACCTATAAGTATACATATTACAGGCTGAAAAGGTGTGTTTGTGACTGTATGTGTATGGGCCACAAAATCTACGGAAACCGATTAGGTATACGGTGTTTTTTACCCATTTATTATCTTTCAAAAGATTAAGGAGAAACTGAAAATGGAGAATTTAATCGTTGAGCTAACAGAAACATCAAAAACCATTCGAAATCGAGGAAATCGAGACAGGGGTAGTCAAAATAATAGTAGAAGGTACTGGTACTTATATTCGAATCGAAATTAAAAGAAAGTCGAAAAATGAGAGAAGAAGGATTATAGAGCAGGAGGGTAAGGGGCTAATCATTATAGTGAACTTGAAGCATCGTCCAAGCATACACTTTCAACATTGAGAGATGGATAATCATTCAACTTCAAGGTTTGATCAAAGTGTTGGAAAGGGTCTACCAGGGGGAGAGGTAGTGACAATTTTTTTTTCATGAAATTGGCTTAAATTTTGTACGCGAATGTATTAGAATTCCCTTCTCAATATCTTACAAAAATTGATGATTTTCGCCAAAAAAAAAAAATCAAACCAGCTTAAAAATTTTGAAACCGAAATCTGATAGAAATTTCAAGGGGTCTTCGATGGAGAATTAAATGAAAAAGGATTTCAAAAACCCCATAAAACTAATTACTCGTTCTACATAAAACTTGGATATGCTTTTTCAGAAAAAAATTCACAAAAATTTCGAATAAGTAATAATATCTAAAAATCTGGTTTTGAGAGAATTTATGAAATCGCTTAATTCATCTTTGGCATCACTTTGATCCACCCTCTCCCCCCCTAAAGGCATGAAAGGCCCTGAAATGGGGTAAGGGAGGACACAGGGTTAAATTTTAACATTTTCAAAAATCATAAGCCAGATTTTAAACCTCATCAAACTGTGGGGAATCGAAATCTTTTGAAGAACAATTTCATTTCAAACATACCTACATACAGCTGACAATCCTGCAAAAGAATAATGAAAAGTGGGACAGTGGAAGAAGGAGAGGAGTAAAGTTTGAAAATTTTCGAAATGACTGAATTCTTTTTCACAGGTGGAGGGCAGGGGAGGGGGCAGCAGAGGACTTAGATGAACTCGAAAAATTGAAAAAATCTAGACACCCAAAATAATAACCCTCTCTTAGAATTTTTTTCCAAAAAAATTTTCATTCGATTTCCTTTTCTTAAATTCTCAAAAACATTTTCGAAAAATTTCAAATAAACAAAAATATTAGGTAGGTAATAGGTATATTTATTCGGTTTTTAAAACTTTCGACTTTTTTTCGAACACAGACACCTGTATTTCTTGCGATCTTACGATCTTACGACAATTCTGTCGCATATACAGAGTTTAACGCCCCTCTCCCCTTCCCATCAAAACAAAAGCTATCAAATTATAAATCAACCCCCCCCCCCAAAACAACATGTTTGGAAAACTACCGAATATGCAGACCGAAGAAAAAAATTCTTTCATCAAATTGAGACTTATTTTTTGCTCGAAATATCTCAAAAATGTAACAAAGCTTCCAAGGAAAAAATTACTTGCACCCTGCACCCCCTCCTCCCTCATCCCTTCCCTTTCAAGAAGGAAATTTTTATGCATTTACATTTCTGCTTATCTTTGTTTTTTCCGAAAGTCCCTTACTTTTTTCTCAAAAATCAGTATTTTCAATAGAAAATATTTTAAATGCATTTTTGGGCGAGGGGGGCGAAAAGGAAGAAAATTACCGAACGTAATATTTTTCATTAGAAAAATGCTGATTTTTTTTTACAAAAGGCTTTATTTTCGAGATAATTTGAGTCAAATTGAAGGTTCAACTAAATCGATCGTCTGAGGCGGAAAATTCGAAAATTTTCTTTCAATTGTTAACAATGAAAAATTCAGTGCATGAAGGGAATCGAAATTGTAGAGCATAAATCAAATACTCGTAAGTTAAATTCATTTTTTTCTCCCAAAAACTCTGTCTATTTTGGAGATACGTATTTTGAAAATAAGGGTCTTAAAGAAAAATCGAAAAAGAACAAAATTATGCATCATAAAATTTTACATCAGTAAAGTAGAATAAATTTTGACATGGATTTTAAATTCTTGACATTGAGTATGTCAAATTTTTAAAAATTTTCAATGAGATCACCAAATTCTGAAATTTTTTGAGCAAAAAACATCCACGATTTAAAACTTTCCTTGGAGAGGAGACTTTCCTCTCATTTTATTTTAAGATGCTTTATTTTCGAGATATTTTGAAAAAAGTTAAAAACTTGAACTCAAATCGAATGTTTGCAATGAAAAACTTCCTTCTTTTTTTTATTTCACCATCACAAAAGTCGATTCTTAGAAAAGCGAAGGGCTGTACAAAAAAAAAATGGAGAGAAATAACTTTCTAGAGGTTTTATTCTTGAGAAATTTTGAAAAGAAGTCGCGAGTTGGACTCAAATCGATGATCTGTGACAAAACCCTGGCCATTTTTTTTCAATTTTTTCACCATAAAAATCAATTTTTAGGAAGAACTAAGGGTCCTATGGAGAAAACGCAAGGAAAGAAAATTATAGAGCGTGAAATTTCCCACCAGTCAGGTGTGATTCAAATTTTCTCTGGGAGGCTTGGTTTTTGAGATATT
The DNA here is from genome assembly GCF_950023065.1 of Planococcus citri. Lineage (NCBI taxonomy): Eukaryota > Metazoa > Arthropoda > Insecta > Hemiptera > Pseudococcidae > Planococcus > Planococcus citri. The sequence goes on from NC_088681.1 coordinate 14,461,209, forward strand.
TCGAGCAGAAATTGAACAAATCAATTATGTACATTCAACGTTTTTTCAATCTCCATTCAGAGCTGTCGAGATCCAATGCGGGTTCGGGGGGAATATAATTTGGCTCCACTTCTGGGGACGAAACTGTATAGAGGTTTTTTGTGGGGCAGAGTGGGGAAAGGTTCGACTGATAGGTATAAAGAAAAAATACCAATTTTGCCAATTCATATCATATTCACATGATTTATACAAATTTTCTGTTTCTGTTTTGGATTTTTGGGGGCCCAAATGTGAATTTTCTTATTTTAAAACAAGAAAAAAATTGGCCCGAGCCAAACAAGGGGTAACATTTTTAGGAAATTTGATTTCGAGAGCCTGAAAAACGATGTTTTTTTGAGAAAGTTGATTTTGAAAAAAATAGGTCACCCCCCCCCCCCCCCTCAACAGCCTTCTCACCATTGGAACCTTAAGGGTGTAGTTTAGTAGGTAAATGAGTAGGTAAAATATCGACTGCTCTGCGGAAGAAGGGCCAAACTGCTTTTTTACACCCAAGGGCCAAACTGATTTTGCAAATTTCACGAAAGTCAAAAGGGCCAAACTGTGAACTTTTTTAGGGCCAATCTGATTTTATGAGCAGAAAAAGAGCCAAACTGTATCGTTTTTCCAACAGAATGACATAGTTTCCTAGGGCAAATCGAGAATAATTATCTTTGCTTCGTGTCTTTTGATTTTCTGTGCCATCCTTAGTGTCAACACAACCGCTGTTACCAATTTGTGAAGTCTTAACAACACCTTTTATAGACGATTCTCTGGAAAGTAGGTATACATTGCCGCTGTTGTTTGACAGTAATTATCATCGAAGGGTTCGATAAAAACCTTAGTAGAAGACAGACGTGTTTTAGTGCGTAAAGTTTGTCGGATATATTTAACAGGTTCTCGTTTTATCAGTGTCTAGCTAGTGTGGTGCGTTATCGCTGGCAATTCTGTACGAACAGTCATCATTCAGCGTGTTTATTATTGCAAAATGTCGCTGAATGAAGAATTCATTTCAGAGCTCAAAGCTATGATCAACGACGTTAAAACTATCAAAACTACAGTGGAGAAGACGGATGAAAAAATAAATAATTTTACAGCTGAAATCCTCCAGGTAAAGGAAGAAAATAAGCAGCTAAAGGTAGAGGTAACAAATTTAATTAAACAAAATCAGCAACTTGTGATGAAAGTGAACGATTTGGATCAATACAGTAGAATCGATAACGTGATAATAAGCGGCATACCGGAAGAAGATAACGAAGACATAATAAATGTGGTCAAAGAAACAGCGAATAAATTGGAGGTAAACCTAATGGATCACGATATAAGTATTGCTCACAGGTTGAAATCGACAAGAGGCAAAATACCACCAATAATCGTCCGTTTTACCAATCGAAATAAGAAGATAGCTTTAATTAAAAATTCCAAGCGATTGCGACTCAAACCTATCTACGTAAACGAGCAGTTAACACCCTACACTATGTCCCTATTCAAAAGCGCAAGAGATCTGAAAGAAGAAGGACTTATAGAACGGGTATGGACTAGAGACGGGAAAGTATTTATCATGGAAGAAGAAAACGGCCTCAGTAAAAGAATAACAACAGAAGATGATTTACCCTCTCCTACCCAGGAGGACAATGCTGAAGAAAATCAGGCCCATCACGTAGCAGGTGTCAGCCAGCAGACACAGTCGGAAGGAGTAATACTGAGACCCAGACAGACAAAGACGTTGACCCTGTCACAGCTGGGAAATAAAAATAGGAATAAACGCAATAAGTCGAAGACAGGAAATAGGAATAAATAAGAATCGAACTCCGCTTGCCCAGAAAGGCTGGTCACCAAGGGCAAGGAAGACCAAAAAGCAAACGTCCCACTTAGAATAGCAACCTTAAATGTACGTACGTTAAAATCAGAGGAAAATTTAATCGAATTGGAAGAGGCGTTTGAAAAGAGCAAAATCCACGTTCTGGGTATGTCAGAGATGCGTCGTTCTAATGTAGTAATCAAAAACACGAAAGATAACCACTTGATGGTTCACTCAGATAGTGCTGGGGGGCAAAAAGGAATTGGATTCCTTATCCATAGGGAGATAATTGAAAATTTCATAGGATTCCAACCAGTGTCTGATCGAATTGGGCTAATAGAGATACAAATTGGTAAACACAAACTAAAAATAATACAGGTATATGCCCCAACATCTGCCTCAAGCGAGGTTGAGATTGAGGAATTTTTTGGTCAGTTGAGAGAGGTTCTAGGGAACAGCAAGCTTATAGATACATTTATAATAGGAGATTTGAACAGTCAGATAGGTAAAGGCAAAAATACGGACGAATTTTCAATAGGGAAATATGGGTATGGAAAGAGGAACGAGAGGGGGTGGAGATTACTGAGATTTTGTGAGGAATTCAATTTGAGAGTCTGGAATACGATGTTTAAAAAAAGGGAGGGCAAACTTTGGACATGGGAAGCTCCAAATCATGATTTTAGGAGTCAAATCGACTATATTATAGCATCAAATGAGGTAAACTATGTAAAAAACTGTGAAGTCAGAAACTTTGAATATAACTCCGACCACAGGCTGGTTTCATGCGATCTAACTATAGAAATCTTACCAAAAAAATCACATTTTAGCCAAAAACCAGTCAAATCAAAAATCAACAAATATAACTCCAAGGCCTACCAATTAGAACTATCCAAAATACTTGAAAATAATCACACTAACAGTATTAACGAAATTATTAATCAAGCTACAAAAAGAATAACCTCAAACGAAACCAGACAAAAATCAAGTACTCTGCCACCTGAGCTAAAAACAGTAATAAAACAAAGACAAAAAATAAAACAAATTAAGGACAAGTCAAATACCGAAAAAATAGAACTGAATTTGTTAAACAAACTAGTGAAGAAAAAACTTAAAGAATTCAATTATAGTAAAAAAGCAGACATGATCAATGAAATTCTGAACAGCACAAGAAGTACAAAAACAATTAGGAAAAATCTGTCTCAAGGAAAGTCTTGGATCACGTACTTGACCGATAAAAATGGTAATAAACATTATAATAGGGAAATTATAAATCTGTTAGCCACAGAGTTCTACTCTGATCTGTACGATGAAAAAGATGCCAACAGCCTACCAAAAACTGTAATTAATATTAAAGATGAAAAAGAACCAGAATTCTTGCTGGAGGAAATAGAACAAATAATTAAAAAGTTAAAAAATAACAAAGCAACCGGTCATGATCTCATTTCAAACGAACAAATAAAATTTGGGGGGAGAATTCTAGCTGAAAGACTAACTAGATATTTCAATGATATCCTAACCACACAAATCATTCCAGAAGATTTCAAAAAATCTGATATCATTCTGATTCATAAAAAAGGAGAGAAAAGCGACATTAACAACTATCGACCTATAACTTTAAGCACAGTTTTATCAAAGATTTTCTCAAAATTAATAGAAACTAGAATTCGTACCCAGCTAAACGAACAACAATCAAAAGAGCAAGCTGGTTTCAGGAAAAACTTCTCAACAACTGACCATCTTCATACAATAAATCAATTAATACAAAAAAGCAACGAATATAACTTTAACATACATTTAGCCTTCATAGACTTTTCAAAAGCCTTCGATTCCCTAAGGCACAATTATCTAGTAAACACCCTTCTTCAGATGGGTGTTTCAAAAATTATGACAAAAATCATAGCAGAAATGTACTCCGGCCTAAAAGCTAGAATAATAACAGATAAAACAGGAAGATATTTTGCGGTTAAAAAAGGGGTAAAGCAAGGAGACCCTCTCTCACCTGTGTTTTTTATTAGTGCCTTGGAAGTTATTTTCAGACAATTTGAAGACAAATGGAAAAATAAAGGAATTTTGATAGGAGGGGAAAGGATTACAAATTTGAGATTCGCTGACGATGTAACCCTAGTATCTGAGGATATAAAAGAGCTGAAACAGATGATTAGCGACCTTAATGAAGAAGGAAAAGTAGCAGGGCTAAATATAAACATGACCAAAACAAAAATACTGACCAAAGATACTGTAACCAATATAAAAATAGGAAATGAGAACATAGAAAAAGTAACGGAAACAGTTTACTTGGGTCAAACAATAGCTTTTGAAAATAGTACAGAGAAAGAAGTAAACAGAAGGATAACACTAACATGGAGGAAGTACTGGTCTCTGAAGCATATATTCAAAGGTTCATTTTCAAATTATCAAAAAAGCCAAATTTTCAACTCTTGTGTTGTCCCAACCCTAACGTATGGATCTCAGACTTGGGCCCTTACAAATAAGTTATTAAAAAGAATCGAAGCGACACAAAACGCAATGGAAAGATCTATGCTAAACGTAAAATTACGAGATAAAATAAAAATAAAAAGTATCAAAAGAAAATTAGAACACAATCTTAATATGGTTCACTTGATCAGACGAAAAAAATGGAACTGGGCAGGCCATGTTGGGAGAATGAGGGATGAGAGATGGACCTACAAGGTTACCTTCTGGTATCTAGGGCAAAAAACAAGAAGAGTGGGGAGACAGAAGGTGAGATGGGAGGATGATTTTGGTAGTTTTTTGGGGCACAAAATGTACGGGAGACTTACTTTAGTAAGACAGGAGTGGGCACGTTTGCAAGAATCCTTCGCCCAATTTCGGGTATAGCGGAGTTGGAGTAAACTGTTAAGTTTATTTTAGTCAACTTATCTGTAATTCTTATGTAATAATTCCGTTAATAAAGGATATTGATTGAATTATCATCGAAGACAAAGTTTTCAACTTTCCCAGTTGTTTTCATTCCAAATGCTGCGGTTATTCAATTAAATTTTGAAAAGATTCATGTTGAAAAAAATTGCCTGTTGTGTGTGAAAATCATTATTTAAAATGCCACGAGTGAGAGGCGGAATGCTCTCCAAAGGATTGAAGTTAAAAACTCCTCGTAATTCGCAAGATGCCCTTGTTAATAATACAGATGGTACGTTGCTATTGCTGTTTTGGATAAAATTATTACACTGTATTAGAATAATAAGACTGCTGCTTCGTGTTTTTCTTTTTTCGGTTGAATTTAATCGTAATGATACTCTCACACCACCGGAAGAGAATGTTATGATTATAAATCAATTTGAGCTTTAGAGCTTTCACATCTTTTGATTGAAAAGCGCTAGAGCTTTGGGGAAAAACGAGGTTGTAGAGGAGAAAGAGTAGATCTTTTTTCATGTTTCAAAAACCCATGTGCTCGATCAAATTTTCGAGTTATCAAAGTTCAAAGTTTCAAAGTTACAATTTTTTTACATTTGAATTAAAATATCTCAAAATTTTGATTGGGCACATGGGTGTTTGAAGCATGAAAAATGATCAACTTTTTCTCCTCTACAAGCTGGTTTCTAATTAAAATCTGTAGCATCAACCATTCAAAAGTTAGATATCAGAAAAACTAAGAAATTGGGCAATCTCCCATAAGAGGGGACAAAGGTAATCGATTGTGTTGCTGGCCGAAGAAAAGACTGCAAAAAAGGTGAAACGAGTATCAAGAAAATTGAAAAAAACTTCGGGTCAATCCTATGAAAACTCAAAAGGGAATAACTATTCCAGCAAGAAATATTAAACCTGGTTGCAACGAAAAGTGTTCGAAGAAATGCGCAACTTCATTTTCTGATCCAGAACACGATGAACTTTTTTCAAATTACTGGGCTCTTGAAAGTTGAAATACAATATTCCTTGCCCAACAATGGTGAAATCGTACCAGTATGTCGATAAAACTGACAGATTGGCCCTTTTGATTTGTGTAAAAATTGAAAAATAATATAGCTCAAAGGGCCAATCTTCATCATTCACTACAAATACATTCCTTGTTAATAAATTTTTTAATCAAACTGTGATTTTTTCACGTAATGTTGTACCTGAATGGTGAATGAAGGCGAGAAAAATTTAAAACCTAATTTATACTACTATAAAATCTGTGTATGGCGATTACGGTTTTAGAAACGGGTGTAAAAAAGCAGTTTGGCCCTTCTTCCGCAGAGCAGTCGATATGACGAATTCTATTTTCCAAATTACGCAAAAACGGGCGAATGGATCTGCCTCATTTTTGGATATGTTGTTTAGAAAGGTTATATCTCGGCGAGTACGAAGCTGTTTTTTTAAAATTTTGCTTTAGAATTGAAATATTTTGGATTTAAACTTACGTAATTTAGGGTCATTTTCATGCGAGCATTATTCATTTATGAGACAATATTTCAAAAAACCGAGCCCGTACTCGCCGAGATATAACCTTTCTAAACAACATATCCGAAAATGAACATTATTTGATCATTTTTGAGCGTGAAAAATGGAAAATACGAAAACTATTTTGCCGACTTTTTATAGATTCACATCGCCATGACAGTCAACAAATTTTCGTTTGTTTACATATTTTAGTTGAAGCATTTTCAATAAAGAGAGCGTTTGTGTAGTTTTTGCAATTTTTGCATTTTGAGAACGGAATTTTTTGTTCTTTTCATCACAAACCCTTCTGGCCACATTAATTTCAACTCAAAATCAAAAACAATTTCGTAATGTTATCAATTATCACTTCAAAGTAAAAAAAAATTGCATTTATTCTTGCTATAATTAATAATTTTCATCAATGTATTCCAAAATAAATTTCACGTCCGTTTCAACAACCAATAAACCATGTAGGTACCTTACCTACTACCTGCTTACATTTTATTCACTCAAGTTTATATGTAGGGTGCTTATCGACTTTCATTTATTCAGATTCAAAGTAAGTGAAAAAATTTACCTATTTTGAACAAACTGAAAATCTCAAAATTATACCTCTCATTATTTCATTTCGAAAATTTACTTCCTTGTGAACTTTCCCAAAATGTCCACATCTCGTGAGTGTAGGTACTTTATTTCTCGAAACTAAGATGGCAATAATGGGCAAAAAAACACAATTGAATATACAGGTTTTGTTTTCAGTTTCAGTTGAATGTCTTCTCAATAGGCGAAGTTTTATTTAATTTTGTTTGTATTTTTGTAATTTTACTGAAATTTCATCCACTTTTGATGATTCTCATTTCTCACTTGATTGATGATTGAGTAATTTTAATACTTTTCTGAGTGTTTCTACACACATCTTCTCAACACTTCTTCATAAATTTTAGGCGAATGTAGTTGAATATTCAGAATTCTTTTGTGATTTTCATGTTGAGTAGGTAATTTTAACAATGTTTTAAAGAATTTTTGCAAATTTTATCTTTGTACCTACTTGACAGAAACGTTATCCTTTCTTCAATAATCTTCAGCAATTTTATTGCTTTTGAGTCTTTTTGTGTCATTTTGACATGTTCTTAACACTTTTTGTGTATTTTTGGGAACTGTGATAGAATTTACTTCATTTTTTGGAAGTATACAGTGTTTTTAGAACTTTCACTTGTGTTTGAAGAAGTTTCAACGATGTTTTTTGCTATTCTTGTTCAATTTTGATAATGACAAAACTAGTTTTTTGAGAATATTCGAAGAATTGAGCCCCAAATTGGGTTTGCATTTGTGGGATTTTTAAAAAAGTTTACAGAGAATTCAAATACTCCAACAAAAATATTTTTTTGTGCATTTTTGGAAGACTAAATCCTATTTGAGCTCAAAATTAAGTCTTGATTTCCGAAATTTCTGAAAAAGGCGTCATGCGACCTGCAGAAATATGTTAAAGTGTAGGCAAAAAATTACTTTCAAAACTTTATTTGAGCATTTCTGAAGAATTTTGAGCCAAAAACTTGATCATGATTTTTGGAGTGTTCAAAAAAAGTGACATACCACCTTTTTTGAAATTCCTCTTTTTATTTCAAAATTGCCAATCAGAAGTCTTGCCAAACTTAGCCTTATTTAAATTGTAAAAATTTTTTTGTGAACGCGGTATTTACGTAATATAGGTGACACGGGGGGGGGGGGTGTCTATACAAAATCGATAAACTTTTAGAGATTCCGATTGTTGAAAATTTTGAAGAAATTCTATTGTAGTTCTGATATTAATATTGCGTCAGAGATTTTGAGAACTTGAAAAAAAATATATTGTTGACATTCTGAGATTATGTCAGACTTTTCAAAATGGAAGAAAATAGACTAAATGGTGTGAGGTTGACTTCTGAAAACTTCGGAAAACTTTGAAAAAAACACGTCAATTTCCTTACATTCTGCCAGACTTTTAAGAACTTGATGAAAAAATTTCGTCGACTTTCTGACAGTCTGTCAGATTCGGAGGAAAAAAATCATTGAAGTTATAAAACTTTTAATAATGACTTTCTGATATTTTGTCAGATTTTTAAAAAATGGATACCATTTTTCAAAATAAACAAAAATGTTATTTTTTTGCGAAAAATTCAACTTTTTTGTAGAAACTGTAAAACAGGGTCATCTTTTGCCAAAATTGCCAGAAAAGATTTCCAGAAGTCTATTTTGTTTATAACCAAAATCCTCAAAAACCACTTTTTTTCTCGTCATAATTTTTCTAAAAGTCTTGCCTACTATTTTTGCGAAAATTGCAAAAAATCCTACTACTTTCTCTTTTGAAATTGCACAGAAGACTAATTTTTAGCAATGAGGAGGGGGGTTGTCAAAAACAGCATACAAATTTTAGAAAGCGTTCTCAGAACAGTTCTAAATTTTTTTGTCTGATTGTCTGGATTTTTTCATAAGTCGTTTTTTTCAAATTTTCCCAAAAATTTGAAGCTTGCTTGATTAGGATGGATTATTGAAAGGAGAATCGCTCTAAATGATCTCATTCCAGGGTGTATAAGGTTCAAGGTTCTGTTGTTTTGTTGCCAAATTTGTCCAAGTTAAAGTGTCATTTTTTTGAAAAAGTAGTCAAAAGCGTCAATTTTTGTCTAAAATAATCAAAAAGTATCCATTTTAGTCAAAATTGTGAAAAAGTTATTATCTTGGTAAAATTCTCAAAAAGGGACAATTTTTGCCAAAATTGTCAAACATTCCTGTTCTTGTCAAGGTTAGCCAAAAAAATCCTGTTTTTGCCAAAATTGTCAAAATAATATTCTTGTTTTTTGATAAAATTGTCAGAGAGGATCAATTTTTGGCAAATCAATGAAAATTTGAAATGTTCTTCCGTCAAAATTCTCAGGAAGTAGTTTTTTGATGAAAATAGTCAGATAGTCGTAATTCGTAATTTTTGCCAAAATTGCTAAGAGACTTGTGTTTTGTTTGCCAAAACATCCAAAAAGCAATAACTTTTGTCTTGCCAGCCTAAAAGTTACTCTTTTTGTTTTAAAATTTTCCAAATAATTAACAAGTCCTGTTTTATACTATTTTATAGAATTTTATTTCCCCCCTCACCTCATCCCATATTTCATTTCTATAAATTTTTATGACAAATTTTTGATATTTTTGAAATTTACTTTGGACAAAAAAAAATTTATAAGAAATTTGTCAGAACATTAAATCTTAAAAATTTGAAAAAAATCATTCGGAAAATCAAACGAATCCTCTATTTATTAAAAATACTTCGTGAATGTATCCATCCAATATTATTATGGCACGTAAGAACTCTGGCATTGAATGAAAATGAAAATTAATTCTCCAGCCGAGCGCGTTGGTTATAATTTTCCACGACAACGTCGTGGAGAAGAAGTGGTGACGCGCTTGGCCAGGGAAATTCTTTTCTTCGTAACTATCGGAAGTCGGAATTATTTTGGAAATTTTTTGAAATGAAACGAAAAATTCGATTTGGCAACGTTTCATACGTATTAAATAACAACGTGTACAAGTGTGAGTGCAACAAATGGCAACAATTAATGCAAAAATGCGCACGCACAATTTTTAATAATTCGTTGAAAATAAAATCATAAATTCTCAATAATTATTATTCAATTTTTCGTTCGCGAACAAATCAGTTATTTGTCTAGTGATAAAATTAAAAAGTAAAATTTTAAACTCTCGATTTGGCAGCCAAATATTTTTCAATAAAAATTTCCCATTACCTATTTTCTCGAATTTTTGGAAGCTAAACTACACCCTTAATCTTATACACGTGAGCCCTCCTGTAACATTTTTCAACCATTTCAGGTTTTTTCATAAAATCTAATCAACGTTGAGTTCAGCCTGCAGTTCCCCTCCTCCTCAATAAAGTACCCTCACTTTCGAATTTCGAACCGAAATAGCCTGAAAATAGACTCCGGAGCAACAAAACCCAAATTTTTGCTCGACAAACTCGTTGCATCGAATACTAATGTAAATTTTTTGGTAATTACTGGGAACATTAACCTCCCCCCCCCTCCCCTCTGGCCCTTTCATCACATTTTCAATCATTTCGAAATCAAACGTATCAGTGTACAAATAATTCTCAAATTATGAACCGTTTTTCACGAGTCTACAGCTAGTGGGACCACCTTGTGAATGACTTTTGATGGACTGGATCTGTCTATTTTGCATTTCGCTTCAATTCATGAGATGAGGATCAAAATTGCGGAGACCTCTTCTGCTTCAGTTCGGTTCAAATATGTCAGATTTCGAAAATCTGTCTGTGTAGCTCGAGCATAGTATAATATACAAACATCAAAATAAGGCCAATATATGGCACATACCTTATATACGTAATAGATCCGTTATGCAGCACTCGTTTCCAGCCGTACGGTACAGATACGACGGGTTTTTGGAAAACCCTCGGTACAGGAGCTGCTGCTGCTGTTGTTGCTGTTGCTACTGCTGGTTCTTTGGTGAGAAAGGGCACCACTCTGAACTGCGAAGACGGCGTAAACGTAGTAGCTACAGTCTGAGCTGTGGCGATCGGTTCGCCGCAATCGGTGCTAACCGATGCGAAACTATCCGGCACCGATTTCGGATTATTGCCCACACTGGAGCTGCTCAAGCTGCTACACGTAGACGCGACCGAATCGACCGATCTTACCGATTCGCTGCGAACAAACGCGTCCGGATTCTGGACGAAATTCACCGTCGACGAATCGTTCACGTTTACGTTTAATTTGTCGACATATTGTTCGATATTCGCGACACCGACACCGACACCGACGTTGACGCCGGCACAATTGTCTACGATGGCGAGCTTTTCTCGATGATGGTCGCCGTTGTACGAAGCGTATTGCGTAGAGTCGCGCATAAAATCGCCATCCTCGTGATGATGATGATGATGAGGAGGATCCTCCGGCTCTAGCTGGCTTTTATCCGGCTGCTGCTGTGGCAGTTGTTGTGGCGGCGGCTCGTACGTCGTTATCGTTACGGAGGATGGTCTGTATTCCGTACAAACATTATAAACGGTTTCATTATCGTCGGACTGATGATGCAAATTACTCGAAACAATACTATGCGAATGGTACTGATGCTGCTGGTGCGATTGTATATGCGCATTTTCATTTGCAACGTATACTACTACGTTTGTGCCATTTTCATAGGTTTCAGACGTGCTGCCCATTCTTTGGTGTGGCTTCTACGCAAGAATGTTTCCGGATTTCGAAGGTGGTCAACATAACTGCTTTCGTCGATGTCACATAACCACCAACAGTCGTTAAAATAATTTCTCTTTCCGCCAGACGACCTTTCCTGCGCAACGACAAAACAAAAAACACAAAACATTAGTACCCTATTGTACTACGATTTCCATACAAATACGTTTTAAAGGTAGCGAGTTCATTGTATCATCTTCGACAGCAGCTTGAAGAACAGCTGCTGAGCAAAAAACCTACATTCGAGTCACCTCGACGAACTCGGATCGATTTTTTCAATGGAAATTCTACCTACGCCGAATTCCAATATAATTTACAGATTGATCAATTTTCAAGCCGGCCAACTTTCCCACCCACTGAAGGAGATGTTTACCAATCATCTCGAATAACAATTGACATGAACTGAAATTACACATTCGTATTCGTCGTATTCGTATCACCATTAAACATATTAATTACCTGCATGACTCGTATAAATCATCCAATTAATTTATTTGTTTGGAAAAAAATGAAAAATAAAACAAAAACACACGAAAAGAGAACAGTTTTCTGCTAAGTTCACCACGTCGAAGGAAAAAAATTTTAAGCTAACGCGACACTGGCAACAACTTTCAATAAAGAAGAATTAATAAACACCGCAGAATATACACGATAGAGATATTTTCGAAAAACCATATAAAAACTTTACGATTTCGAAATTATTAATAATTAAACTCGAACCAAAATACGAACACATCAAACGAACACCACATCATAATAATTACAGAACTCTTGTGCTAATTCTTGAACCGAGTATCGAATTTTTTTCGGTTATTGATCAATAATATTATAAGAAAAAATTATCAATATAGGAAAAGAAGAGTAACGCGAACGATACGAGCGATATTGATATGAAAAAATGGAATTTTTCGAGTCGACGAAGACGAATTAATACGCGCAATATGAATGACAACCGAGGCCGAAAAAATGATACGAGATTACGAATTTAAATAATAATTAATCGAGGAAAAAAAAAACAATCGCGTAAATTTAAAAATAAAACACAAGTCGCGAATCAAAACACTTTCTAAAATCTAAATTACAAGACAGTTTACACTTTACAACAACATATAAATTGCATAGTAGTAGCTGTAATACGATTACGTAGTATTACCAACTTGCACTATTCTCGTTCGCGTTTTTGACTGTACTGTGTACTTTGTTTGTTGTTATTCGATATCCTATTGGTCCAGAAGGAAAGAATCATTCGCGAGGATGGGGAAAAAGCGCGCCGAGACCGAATCGTTCGGATTCAGAATCGGATAGTGGGGAGGGTAGAATGATAGTGACGCAGTGAATGGGTGGAGACTGCGTGACGTCAGCTCGACGTCGCGATTGGATTGGTTGGTGGGTGAGATAGCAGTGTGGCAATCATGCGTAACAAAAATATTTTATTTTTTTCAAAAAATTATTTTCATTTTTCATAATTTGAAATTTGAAAATTGAAATATCACACCCTTCGCAGTAATCAGGTTACATCTCAAAAAAAGTGAAAATATTTTACCATTATTTTCTTCATTGTATAATTGAATGTAAAGAATGAATAGTGGTACAGCAGGTATCTCAGTTTAAAGATTGGATATACATATGTATTGTAAATTGTACAATCGGTTTAGCATAAGAATATTTTGAAAAATGTGTTCTCAAAGAGGAAATGTTTCAATGTTTGAAAAACATTCTGAGTTTTAATGTTTCATTCAAATCGATCTAGAGGCGATAGGAAGCAACAAAGCATCCTTGATCCTAGGTCCTACTTGGTAGTTGGTATCTACTACTAAAAAATTATGCATGTTCAAACTTGTAGAGGATTAAATTTCCAATCGTCAATCAACTTCATAACAAAATACAATCAGAGATCACACCATTCGGGAATTATTCAGAAAAGTGTAATTGAAATGACTATAGAGATATCTAACAAAATAATAAGAAACAGAATAGAAAGTGCAAAATAATGGGTGGTTTTTACCTAAGTTATTAGTTGCAGGGAGTGAGCCAAAAATGTCAATCCATTAAATTAACTGGAGCTAGAATTTGTGTGCAGAAATATGATTAAAATAACTTATGCAATATTTTATGCAATTTTCTCACCCAAAAATCAAAATATAAAAAAATTTCAGTTTGAGTCTTCAGACATGAGTGGTATGCCCCTGAAAAGGATTTTTTAAACCTGAAAACCATGAAAACTGCAGTTCATTCAAAACAAAATGAACGCAGTGATCACTGATCAAAAAATACACTTTTAAAAAAAAAACAATTGGCAAAACAAGTCATTTCAGAGTAATAAATTCATCAAATCGAGAAACAGAAGATCCATAGAAAAAGAAATTCAACTAAATAAAAAAGTAGCAACTAGAGGAATTGCATGCAATTATTAACCGCATTCTGAGATTTTCCATCAAAAAACGCCGCCTCTTGTCACTTCTTTCAACATAGCAATTCGCAACTGACAATCGGAGTATATTTTGTAGCAAGCTAGTTCACTCGGGGTCGATTTTGAAAACTGTTTGTAGGAAAAAAAGGCGAAAAACTGCGCCAGTAAAAATGAAATGCTTCGTGAATGGTTGATGACATTTTAGCAGTGTTATGATTTTTTAAACAAAAAAAGACAGTGCAAAATTTCTATAAATATGTAAAAAAAAATACCAGAAAATGCTCGAATATAGCTCGAAAACATGCAGAAATATGCGGGGTTTCCCTTAAAATATGATATTAGGTACCTACTACCTACCTATATGCAATTTGGTCTGAAATATGCAAAATATGCAAAATGATATTGGGCATTGAGCTCATTCGTCAGGAAGTTTCATGATTCGTGGAGATCTTATAAAATATGCACTTTTTCTAGTCCATAGAAAAATAGGAATGCAATGCATAAAAATTCAGCTCTCCCAATAACTCTAACTGAAATTTAAAAAATTGGAACCGAAACCCGAATTTGAAATTTGTATATTTCACTTAGGTAATTAAAGTTCTTATTTTATTTTATTTTTTTAAAATTTTCGAGTGTTTCAAGCTCAACTTTTTAATAAAATACAATGTGCATTTTCCCCAACTTGAATAGGTAATAGTTTTTTTTCTAGAATGCCTACTTTTTGAGTAGGTACCTGTTTCTCGAAAAACTGAAATTTCATAATGTGTGCAAATTCCATGTTTCTGAAAAATGTTCCATTTCTACATTTTTGTGTTTTAGTCACAAACTAATAAAAAAAATAGGTACACTTCTTGTCAGCATTTCTGCATCAGACATGTTCAAAATCATCTAAATTGTTTTTCAGTATGTACTTTGTATGTATTGTAAGTATCAAATTTGCTCAAATAAATTTTTTTTGAAATAAAACGTTTTTTATTCCAAACGACTTGCTTTATTGTTGTTTGAATTTAAAAATTTTGAGTTGCAACGTTTGTGTTTCTCCAAGACCTTGAAAGTATAGAAAATTACAAGTGAAATTTTTAGATGCTGGGTGTCAAATAAGAATTAAAATGAGCCCCCCCCCCCCCCCCCCCCCGCCAATGCAAAAAATCACAAAATTATTTTTTTTAGAAATGTAACCTTATTATTCCAAGGGTGCAATGTTATGGTTTCGTTTTCACAATTTTTTTATACCTAATTTGACAACTTCACTTTCTTAAATTTTTTTCCTATTATGCAAATAATTTCCTCACTTTCTCACCTTCTCAAGATGCCATTTAGAAACATTAAGGGCCGAATGAGTAGGTATTTTGTAACTTGTAAGCAGGGATTCAGAAGAAAAATCCTCCAGATTTTCAGTCTTTATTTAATTTATCCTCAGATTTATAGGTTCTCATGCCCCCAGATTTTCATTTTGCATTTCCAGACAGTGTCTGTTTCAAGTGTCTCTAGAAAGCTCTCCAACCAACGGCCTCCATACGCGTGAACCTCCCCCCCTCCCCCACACCCCAGCAAACCAGCATAATTACAATAATAAACACAAAACCAACCAACTACCTATCGTCAGTGATGGAAAAGTGAAACTGATTACAAACTGAACTGAAATGAAGAAATTCAAACCAAAACTGAAACTGAAAAAAGCAAAATGGTAGGTACATAGTTCATTTTTTCCAATAAATTTCCTAATTTCCAAAATATTACAAATTTGATGGGGGAAAAACGAAACTAATCCAAAAACTGAAACTGAAATAAAGTTTAAACTAAAACTGAAACTGAAAAAGCAAAACTAAAACGAAAAACTGAAACTGAAGTGCAAAAGTTTTGCCATCACTGTCTATATTGTATATATTAGCAGTCAATTCAAAATACACTCCTCCCACATCAGAGTGACATAGATTTCACAGCCAAGATATTCAATTTTCTCTTAAATAAATAAAATTTAAAAAAAATAAAAAACAGAAAAATTGACTTGTTTTTGAACTTTTTTTTCCAACATTCTCAGAAGAATTGGTTCTTGAAAGTCATCAACTGAATTCAGGGATGCAAATTGAAAAAAAAATCGGTCAAAGGCTACAGAAGGTACTGAGAAAGAGATTCCAGTTAACGGTTACAGGTTAATGACCCAAAATTTAAATTTCTGTTAGGTAGGTACCGGTTATGGTTTCCAGAAAATGAACCGGAATTTTTGTCGGTTAAAGATTAGGCCAAGGCTATATTTTTTTTAAATCAAAATTTTCGAAAAAAAACGTTGCATGGCCCACTTTTATTTATTTAAAATTGCATAAAAATAACAAACCTGCTGATGGGTCGTTTTTGAAACCACACTCTGTTTCTGTAAAATTTCAAGCAATACATTTTTTTTGTATTTTTTCAAAAATAAATTACCAGTTACCCTTCTTAAGGAACGAGAACTCCTCAATAATTATTCTTCCCCTCAAAATAAAATATTATTTTCAGAATTTGTAAAGTAATGGATTTTTTTAAAGTATGGTTCTGAATACAAAATGGAATGATCGAATGCCGATGCTGAAGTCCATATTTTCATCTTCGTAGCTCAAAATCTCCCGGAGTTATGTTAAATATGTGATTGAAGTTGTAAAAATGCATAATTGCATGTTGTTAAAAAGTTGAAAAAAAGCAATGGTTCAATCAAACTTCAAAGTCGACGGGACTTTTCATCAACATTTTGATCTCGAAACACTCGAAAATTAAAAAAAAAAACAAAAATGAAAAAATTAGAACCTCAATAGGTAAAACCACCTGAACTTAAATTTCATTTGGTATTTTGCATTTTCTATTCTGTTTCTTATAATATTAATTAGATTTTTGGCATCTCTTTTGTCATTTTTAATTACGCTTTTCTGAATAAAACCTGAACTGGATGATCTACCAACCTGTGATTGTATTTTCTGATAAATTTTTTTGTAAAAATGTGCCTACTACATGTTTTCATTAATTTTCATTACATTTGCTTACCGTACTGATTCATTCATTTTTAATGTCTTTTATTTTGTTCTACTATTTTATTTATTTCATAAATGTAATTGCATTCGACTATAGAAAGCGGAATCTCTGCTATAACACTTCTATTGCACGCAATAGAGGAATTTCAATTTTGAAAACGACTCCTAAAGACAATACAATACTCAATTCCCAAATTCAAGAACGGAACCTATCAAAAGCTAGTGTTGCTAATGAATGTAAAATTGAAAAGAAAAAAAAGTACAAAATCGAAAGTTCAAATAATTTTGAAAACTTCAGCAGAACAGAATAGCTTAGCTTAGCTTTATTTCAGTTTTACTTTTTCAAATATAATGAAAAAATGACAGACATCGCACTCTCGAAGTAATCAGAAATCCGAATAAAAATGCACGCTCTGATTATTCCGAATTAATAATTTTGACATCTCTTCTTTTCAGAAATTCAGCTTCAAAAAACCTCAACCTTCAAACGCGCCACCTCACATGGGTCAGGCTGTAGATTTACTGGCTTATGGGAGGGATTCGATAGGTTCCTTCGATCGCCAGTATTTTCTCAATCATCAGGATACAGAAGAGCAGTTGAGAGGAAAAGTTCAAGTTGAACGAAAATGTTGACTGAAACAGAGAAGTTTTCATTTTTCACCAATCGAATGAAGTCAAGTTCAAGAATCAGTCATCATATTACGTGAAAAATGAAAAAAATCTTCATGAACATAAAAGTAATAAATTATCAGGGTAGCCCTGAGATGATAGATCACAGTTTGTTATCAACCAATGGCTTTTGTGAACAGATTACTCATCATTAATTTCAATTTTCAACGAAACCCAGATATGACTCATTCCCTACTTCACAATTATTACGTATTCAGTTCCTCGCAAACCAGAATACTGAATACATTTCAACGCAGACACGAATACGAACCCCCCCCCCCCAAATAAATGAATACTGAAATTCAATGCTCGATTGAAATAAAAGCAAATAGAGGATACCCGGTCAGAAGATTAAACTTTAATAAAGAACGACGTCAATACACATTTCGCGTAATGGTACAATAAACCACATTAAACCTTAGTATTAACACGTAAATTTGCATATTATTTTCACAAACGTAATACAGAAATACACCTATGGAACGAAACATGAAGTCAAAGAGAACGACGATAAAAGGGAACAGTTGGGTACATATAAGTACGTAGGGTCAAATACAGGAGAATTAAAAAAAAAAAAAAAAAACGCTACATTTTTATTCTGGTTTCGGCAGCAGCACTCGCTGCGTTGTAATAATGCATTCGGCTTGCGAACTTGGAAAAAATTAAAGCTTTACTACGCATCATGAATGTTTGACGACGACTGAATCATTCACATTGTATATTTAAACACAAAACAGAGAAGAAAAAAAAAATTAATAAAATAAAAAGTGCGTCGTTTTTTATCATCGCTGGCGTATCAAACGGAGCGGATCTGTTTCTGTTTCTGTTTAATGTGATGCGCATTGTACTCGACTACCTCCCATGCTGGGTTCATCTTCATCGTAAGCGTTACCACTTTGATTATGGTCGTATTTCCTATCCGAAGCCGAATCCATGTCTAATAACACGCATTCTTCGGCGTTTTCTGGAATTATAGCTTCTGATCTGAAATCACAGAAAGAAAAATCAAATTAAATATTCGAAGATTAGAACATTTGAAAGGGGAGAGAGGAATAATTACCTCGCTGGTAAGCAACTCTCCAACATTGGAATTTTTTCGGGAGGAAGTGATTGAGGGAATTCTACTAAGAACTGAATGATTAAACGGCCTTTCTCGAACGGATTCTTATAATGAGGCATACCTTCGCCTACTATGCACTTAACATCTCCAGGTTTAATAACTTCACCTGCGAACATAAACGAGAATACGTTAAAGATGAATTCAAATCATCAGATACTCAACTCGAAACCGTCGATGGATTTACCTGGTATCACAGTAACTACCAAATCTCTATCATCTAATGTACGTATTACTTTCTGGAAACCACACAACGCTTCAACTAGATCAATGGTCATACGAAGTATTAGATCATTTCGGGTACGTCTGCATCAAACGAAAAAACAGATTAAACTTCGAAATTCATCGAACGTGGGGAAAGAAAATAGGCAGGAGAATATCTCACTTGAATACAGGATGTTCTTTTTCTTCGAGGAGGACGACAATATCACCAGGTTCAAGGCCTGGATCTTGATCACCTTCTCCGTTGAAAACGATTTTTTGGCCATCGTGCATACCTTTGTCAATATGTACTTCGAGGATTTTTCTGTCTCGAATAGTCTACAAGAAGGGAAAGAACACAAATGAGTACGAGCAGAGGCTAATACTTTAAGGAGATCTCGACGCAGATACCTTTCTGCCATTACACGTTTTACATCGATCTTTCGGATTGATACGTTGGCCTTCTCCGCGACACTCTGAACATGCACTTTGAATTTGTTGAATCATACCAGGACCCAATTGTTGGACAGTGACTTGGTAACCAGTACCACGACAATTCGAACATGTCTCTACGGCTCCTTTCTTACCACCTCGGCCTATAACAGAATCGTTCAGTAGGAAAATTACGATAAACAAATCAAAACATCAATCATTAAGTAATTTCGAGGTCATACGTCGCACCCACACCTTACGCAAGCTTCCAACGCATGAAAAAAAAAACATCGCGATATAAATATACAATCTTTACCTTCGCACTTGTCGCAAATGACGTTCTTTTCTAAAGCTAGCTTTCTCGAAGCGCCTTTGTACAAGTCTTCTAACGAAACAGCTAATTGATGGACTACGTCTTTGCCTCGATGTTCGCGTCTTCTTCTACCACCGCCTCCGAAAGGTCCTCCGGAGAAGAACATATCGAATATATCCATAGGTGAATGTCCATTGCTACCTATACCACCTTCTTTCAAAGCTTGTTCACCTCCTTGATCGTAAATCTGCCTTTTATCCGCATTCGACAGCACTTCGTAAGCTTGCGAGATTTGTTTAAACTGTACACGAGCAATTGAACGAGATTAAACTCAATTCGAACACGTTAGAGTATCAAACGGTTGTACGAAAACTTACTTTTTCACCTTCATTGGGATTCTTATCAGGATGGAATTTAAGAGCCAACTTTCTGTAAGCTTTCTTCAATTCGTCATTGTTACAATTGGGTTTCACTCCAAGTATATCATAATAAGTAGTCTCCTTCACCATATTTTATTTCAAAAATCACCAACCTAAAATTTGAATTACACATTCAGTTGAAAATTATCATCGTCGACTGATAACACGCGAAATACATTATCAAAAATCTTGGCTGCGAATAAGAAACGTATCAGTACGTAATTTTCAATTAGTCATCGTTTAATTTGATCGAATTTACTGGTAAAGCTGATATGTGCATCGATTATAAGCGAAATTATTGTAAAATGGAAATCACACGAACAAACTTCGAGTGAAATTGATGGAAAATTACGAAAATTTTCAAGAACCGATACTGATATCTGATCAATGAGAAATTCAACAGCCAATGAAATTTTACGATTAATTTCCCACGTTACCAAAACTTACCAAAAATGATATTATTTTATCGATAGCGATGTTGCTTGGGAAAAGCATGGATTTCACCCTTTGAACACTGAGAATGTGTGTAAAAATGATGTAGAAAATCAGTCACGAATAATTAAATGAACGAAGTTTTCTGATTTAAAAAAAGTCACTTTTGGCACGAAACGATCGATTATGCGAAACTGAATGTATTATAATTTAATAAGTGATAGTCGAATTATGATTAATTTAATTCACAATCATTCATTTATTCTAGAATTTTCTAGCACTACTCTCAGTTCGTCTGAAAGAAAGAAAGAGATGTGACACGACAAGGCTCTCCATCAATAGCGGAGTACCAACGATAATGGCAGTTGGCCTGGTTAATTGTTTTGACGAATTGCAAAAAAAAAGCAAAATGGAGTAAATTTGGTAATTACAGTAATTACCAGGGCGTAAAACTAGAACGAAAACCGAAACTGAAAAGTAAAAACCTGCAAAAACCGATGAAAATTCTTTTAAAGTCAAAACCGAAACCGAAACCGAAACCGAAACCATTGATTCTTTATGCAGGCCTGTTTGACATTCGTTTCGATTTTGTTCTTTAAACGGTTAAACCATATGGTTTTGTTAGTCCGTTTCGTTTCCATAAAGTTGTATCGTTTCGTTTCGTTTCGTTCCAGCCAAAAAAGGCAAAAATATGAGAAAAGCGAACCATTTTATCAACAAATGCAGATGAGGAACCCTCTAGATGGGTGAAATTTGAGTAAATTTGGTCGAAATTTCCAAAAAAAACTTGCCATGAAAACCGAAAATTGAAGAAACTGAAAATGATTCGTTTCGTTATCTAAGTTATCTTATAACGTTGCGTTTCGTGTAATTTTTTTGATTCGTTTCGTTTCGTGTCTTGTTTCGTGTACAGAGGAGAAAATTGTCGTTTCGTTTCGTTAGGTTTCGTATCATGTTTCAACAGCCCTGTTTTTATGAGCTGAATAAAAAAAATTTTTAATTGAACTTATACCTACATACAAGTTCTTTCTTCTTTCAAATTTGAAAGTTTTGGTTAATTTGGTTGATTCAATGGAGGTAGCTAGGTACCTACTTGAAACATGATCAAGAATTCAAGATCAATAATAAATTGATGATGGTACATTTTTCTTTTCTTTTTTTTTTACGTAAAAAAATAAAAATCAATGCCGAAACCAGGAGCGTCATTTTCCCACAACTAAACCAAAACTACTTAAAAGAACCAAAGTCAAAACCAAAATTAAAATAAAACTGGGTGGGAGCGCGATATTTCATTATTCTCAAATTCAAATTCAAATTTCAAAACCAAAAACCAAAACCATATAAGTAAGTCAACAGTCAAGTACATAATCCATAACCAATAAAAACTGAATTCAGTTTCAGTTTTCAGTTTTGAAATTTTTCCAGGGATGGATGGAAACATGGAAAATTGGAAAACTGAACTAATACCACCAGTGAAGAGTGAAGTGGTGACTGGCTGGATCTAAATGCTAAATCAGAATGAAGAAATCGAAACTAAAACTGAAACTGAGACTGAAATGAGCAATACTGAAACTGAAACTGAAAACTGAAAACTAAGTAGAAGCAAAACTGATTTTTGGTAGCTCATTTTTTTTTCAATAAATTTCCAAAATATTATGAATTTGATGGCATGATGGGGGGAAAAAAAGTGAAACTAAGTAGATGAATCTGAAAGTGAAACTGAAAACTGAAGCAGAAATGTAAAAGTTTTGCTGTCACTAAATTTTTCAGATGAGTAAGTAGGTAATTTATTGGTCTACTTACTGGGTATGGGTAATGAGTGCATTTATTCTGTATTTTTAGCGACGAAAACGAAAAGTAGGATCAGTAATTATTCAATTCAAATTAAACAAATTTTCTTGAAATCTCCAACTCCAAATTCGAATGATGCTACTCCCGCCGATGCTAGCAAAAAAAAAAGTACCATCATCAATTTATTATTGATCTTGAATTCTTGATCATGTTTCAAGTAGGTACCTAGCTACCTCCATTGAATCAACCAAAACTTTCAAATTTAAAGAACTGGTATGTAGTTGAAGTTCAATTTTAATTTATTTTTTATTCAGCTCATGAATCTTGACCTTAAAGTTGAGCTAGTTGAGCAAATGTTATTCATGAAAAAATTCAACAAAAAATGGTTAAAATTTTCAGAAAGTATTTTTTTTTGCCAAAATCTGTCTTTTTGTAAAAATTACAAACATTGTTTTTTACCTCTCAAAATACGATTTTTTTTAAAAATTTTCCCTTGCTTCGCTTGAGCCTCTGACCCTCTGTTTTTTGTTGTTTTTTTTCAAATTGAGAATTTTGAGATCGAACTTTTATTATTCATAAAAATCTATTACGTAGGTGTAGGTACCTATTCAAATCTTTAAAAATATTTAAACCAAAAAAACACAATTTTCACGTTTCACCTGAAAGAACATTGTTTTTCTACTTCTCAAATCTAGCTTTTGTTCTAACTCCCCTCGGGCCTGTTTGCTTCTAATTTTCCAAAGTTCAATCAATCAATCAATTTTATTTATTTAGTTCAGTTCTTACTACTTTTATCACAACAAAAAGATAATTGGTATTAATAATTATTCAAATTGAAATTTTCAAAAACCCATCATTCAAATTCTAAATCTAAAATTTTGAACTGGAAAAGATGAACGAATTTTATAAAAACGTTGTTTAAGTTTTTTTCCTCTTGAAATACGAATTCTCAAAAGTTTTTGCCGTCGTTTTGCTCGACTCAATTTCCATTTTCTTTTCTAAACCCCCCAAAAAAAAATTATTTTGAAACTTCCAAAAAATTCAAAAGGAAAAACAAACATTTTTTATAAGCCTTAATAATGCTAATCATTTTTTATTTCACTTAAAAACTCGTCAATTCGTTATTTTATTCAAAATTGGTATTTTTTTCTCATGGACAATTTTCAGCCATTTATTCCCCCCCCCCCCAAAAAAAAAACACCTCCAGTTTTGTAATTTATTTCTGTCACGTTGACGTTGACTAATTTTTGCAAAATTGATTGAAAATATGAAAACAAAAATCAATTGCACAGCTTGCATAAGATGAATAAATTTTTCAAAAACTTCGTTTTTTACTTTTTTTTACCTCTTGAAATACGAATTCTTAAAAGTTTTTGCCCTCCCTTTGCTCGGCTCCATTTCCATTTATTTTCTAAACCAAAAAAAATCATTTTGAAACTTCCATGCATCCAAAAGGAAAAACAAAAATTTTTCATGAGCCTTAATAATGCTTATTATTTTTTATTTCACTTCAAGAACTCGTCAATTCGTCATTTTATTCAGCAAAATTGGTATTTTCTTCTCATGGAAAATTTTCAGTCATTTTCTCTCTCCCTCCCCTCGGCCCTCATCCACAAAAAAACACCACCAGTTTTGTAATTTAGTTCTGTGAAGTTGACTAATTTTTGCAAAATTGATTAAAAAGATGAAAACAAAAATCAATTGCACATCAGTTTGCATTCAAGTATTCGAACCTGAGAAAAAAAATGACGAGAAAGGTTCTTAAGGGAGAGGGGATAAAATTTCTTATTTTGAGGGCCCCATTCGATGAATCCTCCAGGGGCCTCCAACTGTTCCAGTATCAAGTTGTAACTTTAACAACAAAAAAAAGTTTGAAACACACTACCTATTTAAAATATTTTTTTTTCACATTTTTCAGCCAGTTTTTTTAAAAAAAACTGATGAAGATAAAAAAATTACTTATTGTTTTTTTTTCAAATTTCCGAACTCTGCTGTCTGCTTTTTAGTCAACAATGTCAACATTTTCAAAAAACTGTTTTCATGCATTTTTTTAAAATGAAAATTTCACTGAAATTTATAAGTGTTGGATAATGGATAAATAATTTTCAGTAATTTAATTTTAATGAATTTTTGTGTTTTTTGGTCGTTTTTACACAATCTTAAATTCATAATCCGTTCCAGTTAACACCTTTTTCATCACTTCATCAATGATCCTGCTTCTACTATACCGCACAAATCAAGGCATCAAGGGTCAAGAGTTAGTGATTTTCGTCGAATTTGAAATCAGTTGTTCAACTCTAACAAGTGACAATGCAATTTAGAAAAATAACGGGGAAAAAACGTACAACGTATCATCGTACCATTGATTAATATTGATTGGTGATTGATCATGTTTTGTTCATGGACTCATGAGTCATGGCACATTGATTGAAACTTAAAATTACCTAATTAATAATAATGATTGAATCAAAACCAGAATCTAAACTTCCACCGCCACATTTAGAAAAACTTGTATTCGAATTTCGAATTCGAAGTTCAATTTGAATTCATTCGACTCATAAATCACTAAAATCTTGACCTCACTTGACCCCGATCCTCCTCAATTCCTCAAACAAAATTTTATTTCTGAAAAAATTCAAAAAATGTTCAACTTTGTTGATCACCAATCAAATTCCAAGAATGCTTGGAATGTCATCGAACCGACCAATGGCGTAAGAGACGATATCAGTGATCCCACGTAGTCGGCTCGATTCCAAAGTCAAAGTAATTTCACCTTTCACGTGACAGAGCAAAACACCGAACGCGAACTGCGAATTGCGAATAATTGAAGAACTGATAAAATTGTTTCACAAACTATCGAGTGTTTTCGTATTATGTAATTTCATAAATTCGTGCAACTCTCAGTCTACAATATTCTCGTCTTCGTCGTCGTCATCATTATCAAATCGCACAATGAATTTCGAACCTTTACAAAACACCCGTATATTGGACGCAGCCAAAGGTAAAGAAGTAGATAAAATCCCAGTCTGGATAATGCGACAAGCTGGCCGATATTTGCCGGAATTCAGAGAACTACGCTCGAAGTACGATTTTTTCACCATGTGCCAAACTCCAGAGCTAGCCACCAAGGTAACCCTAATGCCAATCGAACGATTCGATCTAGACGCAGCTATAATCTTCTCCGATATCTTGGTCATCCCTCAAGCTCTCGGAATGGAAGTAGAGTTAGTCCCAGGACGAGGAATGGTGTTCCCTAATCCTCTAGTTACACCTCAAGATATATCAACGCTCAAGTATCCTTGTAACGTTTACGATAAATTGAAATACGTATTCGATGCTATTACAATGACTCGATACAGCCTGAAAGGCAAAGTCCCCTTGTTAGGGTTTTCCGGTGCTCCTTGGACGTTGATGTGTTTCATGGTCGAAGGCGAATCTAGCTCGACTAAATCCAAAGCTAAAGCTTGGCTTTATAAATACCCCGAAGAGTCTAAAAAGCTTCTAGATCTATTGGCCGATGTAACAGTCGATTACATCGTTGGTCAGATCGAAGCCGGAGCTCAAATGATCCAGTTATTCGAGACGTTAGCCGAGTACTTGAATAAACCGATGTTCGATTTGTACTGTTACAGTTATATCAAGAAAATAAACCAATCTGTCAAGTTGAAATTGAAAGAGAAAAATATACCCGAAGTTCCCATGGCTATATTTGCCAAAGGAGCTCATTACGCTCTAGAAGAACTATCCGATTGTGGTTACGATGTGATCAGTATAGACTGGACGATCGATCCGACCGTAGCTAGAGATCAGACTAAATCCAATATCACTCTGCAAGGTAACCTGGATCCTTGTGCTTTGTACGCGCCTCCCGAGGAGCTGAAAAATATCACCGAGACTATGGTGAAGAAATTCGGTAAATCTAGATACATTGCGAATTTAGGACATGGAATTTATCCAGATATGAACCCCGATCACGTTAAAGTGTTTATCGATACGGTGCATTCGTTCTGACGATGATAAGACTGTGAAAACTATACATCGACGAGTTGATCTTCTATACGTAGATCATTTATAAATGAACAAAGCCGAATGTGGATTTTTTCTTCATTTTTTTTAAAACGTTTGAAACGATCCGATACGAGTATACTCGCCTACTTACATCACATCCTGATGCTATGGTAATTATATCGTGGTAGCTGTTGAAATGAACTATTTATGTTCGTGAACATTTTGTGTTTTAATTAGGAAAAAAAAACTTTCCCGGTGTTTTTTTTTAAAAAAAGTATTTTGTTGTAATGATGAATTTAAATACAATTGTTTGTGTTCATTGTATTCCGCATTATTTTTCAAGGTTTTCGTTGTAGTTTTATAAAGGTATTGTGAAGATGATCAAAGCATACGAAGGTGGTTCTGATCCTCAAAGTACGAGGATTAAATTAAATTGATGAAATATTGCAAAAAATCCTGCTTTTTTTGTAATTATAAAATCAATTTTTCTTCAAAATTGAAAAAAATACCTCTTTTTTAGTTTTTTTTAATCAAAATTTCCAAAAAATTTTTCTAGTGTTACGTGTTACAATTGCAGAAAAAAATTTTCTTTGATCAAAATCAAAATTTTTAGGAAATCAGCCTTTTCTTTTTTGTTATTAAAGTTGCAAAAATAACTAAGAGCAGTTCATAAAAATTCTCAAAAATTTTATTTTTTCACAAAATTGCAAAAAATTCTACTTTTTTGTAGAAACAGGTCAAAA
The DNA here is from genome assembly GCF_950023065.1 of Planococcus citri. Lineage (NCBI taxonomy): Eukaryota > Metazoa > Arthropoda > Insecta > Hemiptera > Pseudococcidae > Planococcus > Planococcus citri. Next base: position 14,488,206 of record NC_088681.1, read on the forward strand.
TTGAAAAAAATACTTCCTTTTTTCAAATAAAAATTTCCAAAAATTGCAGAAAATTTATTTTTGGATCAAAATTAAAATTTTTAGGAAGTCTGTCTTTTCTTTTTAGCTTTTTTTTTTTTGTTAAAGAAACTGCAAAAAGTAATCAACTAACTGTTCATCAAAATTTGCAACAATTTTATGTTTTTCACAAAATTGCGAAAAATCCTATTTTTTGTGGAAAGAGGTCAATTTTTCGTCAAAATTGAAAAAAATACTTCCTTTTTTCAAATAAAAATTTCCAAAAATTGCAGAAAATTTATTTTTGGATCAAAATCAAAATTTTTAGGAAGTCAGTCTTCTTTTTAGCTTTTTTTTTGATATCGAAACTGCAAAAAGTAATCAACTGTCTATCAACTTTCGCAAAAATTTATTGTTTTTCACAAAATTGCAAAAAATTCTACTTTTAGTGTTTTTTTTTTTTTTTTTTTTTTTTTTATTAAAATTGCCAAAAAGTCTTGTTTTTTTCGGCCAAAATTTCTAGAAAGCATTGCTTTTTTACCATAAAAAAATTGCAAACAAAATTCGTTTTTAGTTTTTTAAAATCAAAATTACCAAAAAAATCAACATTTTTGCTGTAATTGCAAAAAATCCTACTTTCCAGTAAAAACTGTAAAAAATGTCAAAATTGAAAAAACTGTTCTTCAAATTAAAATAATCAAAAGTATTTTTTTTAAATCAATATTTTCAAAAAAACACTTTTTTTGCTCAAAATTACTTTTTTGTAAAAACTGTGAAAAGGGCCCATTTTTTCAAAATTACAAAAAGCCTGTTTTTTAAAATCAAAATTCTGTTTTTTGCCAAAACTCATTTTTAGTTTTTTAAAATCAAAATTACCAAAAAAATCAACTTTTTTGCTGTAATTGCAAAAAATCCTACTTTCTAATAAAAACTGTAAAAAATGTCAAAATTGAAAAAAAAACTGTTCTCCAAATTAAAATGATCAAAAGTATTTTTTTAAATCAATATTTTCAAAAAAACACTTTTTTTGCTCAAAATTACTTTTTTGTAAAAACTGTAAATAGGGCCCCATTTTTTTCAAAATTACAAAAAGCCTGTTTTTTAAATCAAAATTCTGTTTTTTGCCAAAACTCATTTTTAGTTTTTATAATCAAAATTACCAAAAAAATCAACTTTTTGCTGTAATTGCAAAAAAATCTTACTTTCTAGTAAAAACTATAAAAAATGTCAAAATTGAAAAAAAAAACTGTTCTCCACCAAAAGTATTTTTTTTCCACGAAATCACTTTTTTGTAAAAACTGTAATTTAAATGTCCCATTTTTTCACAATTACAAAAAAACCAGTTTTTTAAAAATCAAAATTCTGTTTTTCCACAAATTGCAGAAAATGAGAAAACCTCTTTTTTTTGATCAAAATTTCCACAAAGTCCTGTACTTAAGATTTGCAAACAAAAACCAAGTTTTTGCCAAAGTCAAGTTAGGTATTAGAAATTTCTACTTTTTCTAAATCAATTTCTAAAAAGCCATGTTTTTTAAAAAATTTGCCAAAATTACAGGAAAAAACTTTTTCACGGGTTAAAGTTGTCAAAAAATCTAGCTTTTTTGCTTTAAAAAGTCAGCTTTTTTTGTCAAAATTGCAAAAAGCAATCAATTGTGTATCAAAATTACCAAAAAGTCAAATTTTTTCACAAAATTGCAAAAAATTCGATCATTGTGTAAAAACAGTAAAAAGGATCCATTTTTGTGGTGGTACTTGAATGGAAAAAAAACTAAAAAGTTCCCCCATCGAAAAACAAAATTGCCAAAAGTCTCGTTTTATCTCTAAATTGCAAAAAACACATTTTTTTCCTTCGAAATATCCAGAAAGTGCTTTTTTGTTGCAAAAAATCTGATTTTTTTTGTAAAATCAAAGTTGGGTATCGAAAAATTCTACTTTTTTGTATGGTATGAGCTGTTCAAAGTTGAAGTACCCATTCTTTGTCAAAATTGTCAAAAAATAAGTTTTTCAATCAAAATTGTCAAAGTTTTGTTTTATTTGATCAAAATTGCAAAAAAAAACAAGTTTTCATCAAAATACTAAGTAATAAATCTTACCTATCTTTTTTTAAATCATGATATTCAATATTGCTTTTTTCTGCGTACAATTATCAGCAACGCGGAAGTAAAAAATATCAGCAATGAGCAATTTATCATGCTTCAAGAATTATCTTCAATAAATTCAGTTTCTTTCTTTTCATTTGGAGAACTTATCGAAGAGTAATTCATTCACCTTCCATCGATGGTTTCACAAAACAAAGACATAAACTTCCAGTCTCAAATCCGCCACTAAACTACACCCCTAGGCTTACACTTTCAACTCCTCAAAGGTCTCATGGATCCTCACAGAAGAAAATACAAACGAACACTTCCAAGAAATTCTAACGAAGTGAATTAGCAGAAAAATATACCCCGAACTATATCATTGAAAACACAGCAAACATACTGATTATGAAGAACCGTAGAAAGTAAGCCAAGCCAAACCAAAACCATCGCAGGTTATCTACTTTCCATAATCAATTTTTTTTTCACGTAATAAAAATTATCTTCAGCGTTGACAAGGTATAAAAGATTATGAATAACGGCGTAAACTTTCATTGCCAGTTGGCTAGTTTATTCAATGTGGACGAGTCACCAGAACCTTTGAAAAATCTACGTATTTTATTGTTAAAATGGCTTCAAAATGTTGCGATGTTTTTCTCACAATGACAGGGTATGATCTGAAAAATGGCAGGAATAGAAGACAGGTTGGTACCCAGTTTCTTAAATACATTAGATAGGTATACTGAACATAGTTCCTATAAAATGATGCAATCCACGTACGTTTACTCGAATGAAAACGTAATTCAGAATTAAAATTAAAAAAAAAACCTTCGTATTACAAGAATTCTCAAAATAAGTATTCTTTTCGCTAAAAAATATAATTTTCTGTTTCAGTTTTTCGATGATTTTAGTCAAATAGGAATAGCAATTTCATTAGTGGTAATTTTATGGAAAATACTGATCACAGCGACCAACTGCACCAATCCAATCGTTGTCGTTGTAAGGTAAAAATATTCCCAAAGCTCGTACATCGACTAGAATATCATTCAACAGTAATTATAACAAAAATTTTTGAAAATCTAGCGGAAGCATGGAACCAGCCTATTACAGGGGAGATCTACTATTCGTAACCCATTACGACGATCAACCAGTTAGAATTGGTGACGTGATCATATTCTCAGTGAAAACACATCCGAATCGACTAGTGCATCGAGTAATCAAACTGCATCAAAGGTAACTCCACACTCGATTACTTCCCATTCACGAGACGAAATGTGAACCGTAGCTCTAGATACTCACGATCATCATAACATTTCAGCACAGACCCTTCAAAAGTCAAAATATTAACCAAAGGAGACAACAACGCTTACGACGATAGTACCGGATTATACGCACCTGGACAAAAATGGCTCAAAAATAAAGATATACACGGCAAAGTCAAAGGATATTTACCTTACATCGGTTATATGACTATTCTACTAACAGAATTTCGACCTTTTGTGGTACGTTAAACACACTTTCCTTCACTACAAAAAAAAAAAACCGAATACTCGAGTGATTTAGCCCACATTTTAAATTACAGATCGTATTCGCCGCAGTTGTATTCATTTACTGGTCGCGAACTAACGACGACAGTAACGAAACTACGGAAAACAACGAATCAGAAAAAGAGGAAGAAGAAACCTCCGAATCTGACGAATAATCGAGATTTTACATCGAAGTGTACATATTTAAAAATAAAAATTTTGAAACTGATTCCAAACGAATACGTTTTATTAAAAACTTCACTCGAATATTTTTTGTAAGTTTATTTACAAAGACATAACATAAAAAGTCGGCATCGACGTCACAGAACGAATCAGCATCTTCATTACTGCAAAACACAATACAAAATTCAATTAATACGGTCAATTTCGAGTCTACAGTCAAACCAAGTAAATGAAAAGTTACCTTCTTAGCAGCAGCCGCACCCATCTTATATTTTTTAGTGCCTCTGACTTTCTTCATTCTGTTCTTCTTTTCTTTACGTTGTTTCCTAGTCTGTTGTTTCTTTTCGTATAATCCATGCTGAAAACAATACGAAATCGTTACTCTCACGTTATCTACTTTACACTCGCATCGATCGAATTACATTAATACGAATACTTACACGTTGTAATCTATATTTAGGTTCGAATTTCTTAGCTTGGTCTAAGCTATCGTAAATTAAACCAAAACCAGTGGATTTGCCACCTCCGAAACACGTATTGAATCCGAATACGAAAACTACGTCAGGGAATACCTTGAACATTTTAGCGATCTTTTCGCGGATTTCGGTCTTCTTTACTGAAGCTTTACCGGGATGTAAGACATCAACGATCTGTAATCAGAACAATACGATCAACACAAACATGCCAAATACACTCGCACTCGAATCTAAAACAATACCACTATAGCCTAAGAAACACCTCACAAGTGTTCGTAAACACAACAAATACAGCTACTTTGGCATACGTTACTCGATTCTAGATAGAAATACATTACTAATAATGACGAAATATTGAACGAATTCTTACCATTTGCTTACGACATAACAGCTTGTTGGTCATGTATTTACGAGTTTTTATCGTTACGACTGCGTTGCTAACCTGAAACACGTACAAAATAATTACTATATTGTTTGCCTAAAGCTTAGATCGAAGCAGAATCAACGTATTGCGATAATAATTAATTAGAATTAGTATGGAATATTCCAACGATAGAACATTGTTCGATTTGCATTCGTGTAGCGAAAACGAGCGTCCGGAGGAGCTCATCGAAAATCTTCACAAACACTTGATTTTCTACACAATATAAATGTAAAGATACTTACCATGTTGATGGTTTAACCGAATTCACATATATTCAATCTTGATAGCTGAAAATATCACTAGAAATAGCGAATTTTCGGTGGCCGGTTTTTTGAATTCATCAATTCGTGGAGAAAGACATCAACTTCATTTTGCTCACGTTTTGTTCAATTTTACACTACGTTTTGGCTTTTCTCATGTGACTTTTTGGGCTGCATTCCAAACACGAAGTTGTTTTTTTTGGCGTTGGGCATTGTCGAAACGCGGCAGTACACGACAGAAGGGTAGAGAGGGAGTGAAAAGGTTCAGTTTCCGTGATATTGATAAACAAACAGCTGACTGCGGAAATTTTTTGCAAGTTTGCAAGTTGATGCCGAAATTTAAAAGAAATTCGAATTCGGATCATCGGATGTGCTAAAATAAGCGTCGCCGGTAAGAAAAATTGTGTTGAATAATTAAAATTACTCGCATTACTGTGATTTTTACTCCTCGTTTAGTGTATTTTACTTCCTGATACTTGGTGAGAAATTCCTCGAAAAATAAATTCCTGTTTTGATAAGAAATATGATAGATAAAAAACAAGGTATTAAATTGCATTGGTATTTCGTACTTTGTAAAATATATTATGTGATATGTGTATTCAGTGTATTATTTATGTTTCAGATCACTCTGCTTGAGAAGCGTGTCCTATCAACGAACGTGATCATTATGCGATCAATTATTGGTTAGAAGAAGCTTGCGTTGTCGATTTTTCATTAGTTACCGGTAAAAGATTTGGTATTTATTTCACACACGTCATGGTTTGAGTACAAAGTGTATACAATTTTTTGTTTTCTCATCTCTACAGTGGTTGAATTGCATCTGCAAATTCAGCATGAGTCCGAACGAAAACGATTCCGGACTGATCATCTTAGACGACGAATATCATTGCTTCAACATCAAGAAGGATTTAGAAGTCTGCCCGAATGACATGGTTAATCGAATTAAAGATAAACTAACCGAAGTTGCCGAAGACGAACTATTCAAATCTAAAACGTAAAGTATTGCTGAATATAAATTCTCGTAATGAAATGCTTCATATACTCAAGTTGCTTTTCTGCGCAGGGTCATCCTCAAGCTAATCCTCGCACATGAATACACGTTCGAAGAAAACGCCGAAAAAGCGTTGGAATATTTGAATGACTTGGAGGAAGAAGTGGAGGTTCTTAAAGAAACCGGCTGTGATGAATATTTCTTCAAAAGTGTACATCAAGCTTTTATTAACATCGTTAGAACGTGCCAAATGTACGTTTTCATTAAAATTAGCGACAGTAAAAGTGCTCGAGCAGTGAGTATTTATTTTACGTATTTTCGAACGGTGATGAATTACCAAGATTTTTATGTTAATTTTTTACCTTCTAGATCATGCCGAGTATTATTTCGTACTCCGATTTGGACGATGCTAACAAAGCTAGTGTACACGGTATTCGATCCATGATATTCATGGAATACGGCTTGTATGGACATAAAATGGCTCTCGAATACGCAAAGAAAGCTAATAAAATGGATAAGGAGAACCCCTACTGGTTTTTCTTAATTGGAAAATCTTTAGGCCGGATTCGTAGGGTTGAAAAACCGTACGATATCCCAAGCGACGAAGAACGGAACGCTCTAGAAAGTGCTATACGTAAAGAACCGTGTTGTCTTTTCATGCTTTTCACCGCCGAAGTATACGTTGAAACGTCCACCCGAACTTACCGATTTCATCAGAAAAATCATAGCCTGTACTCGACTTTAAAAGTGAAAATCGACCAATTAAACGAAAATGCATCCAATTTATACAAGTAAGTCGTTCGTTACTGTAAAAAAATACCTACAATTCTTTCGAATAATCGAATCATTTAATTACAGAAAATGTATCGAAATACAGCCGAAGTGCAGCCACGTTCTGTTTCGGTCGGCGAGAGGACTTTTGAACCTGCCTCATCCCCAGAAAGATCCCGAAAGAGCGAAAGAACTATTGATAAGAGGCCTTGAACCGAATCCTCGAAATCCGTTTGCCAATCATCTTTTAGCTCGTTACTACGAGCGATATGCTCAGGTAAGGATAGAATATTTTTGCTCGGAAAAAATCTCATCGATCGTTACCAAAGTTCAAGTTTACTAAAAGCAACGTTTGGTTACCTTTTTCAACGTTCTGGTTACTAAAGTTTCTTTCTTTCTTTCTTTCTTTCTTTTTGTTTTTAAACGAATTTTATAAATTATGTACATTTTTTATACTCGACGTCTTGAAAAGAACCTTTATCCAGAAGTCTCGTTTTTTTGCCAGAAATTTCCAAAAATATCATTTTCTTGCCAATAATTTCCTAAAAATGCTGCTCTTTGCTAAAACTCTAGAAGTTTGACTTTTTGCTAAAAATCATAAAAAATTCTTGCTTTTTACGCGAAAGTTTTCGCTTCATTGAAGAAATGGCTAAAGGTAGCCTTGAAAAAATTCCAAAAAATACAATTTTTTCCTAAACATTGTCCAAGAGTCTCGCCTTTTTTGACGAAAATTACGAAAAAAGTGTAATTTTTTGTCAATAATTTCTTATGAAGTCTTGATTTTTGCTAAAATGGTTAAAGTTACGTTTTTTGCAAAAAAAAAAATGAAAAAAACTCTCGCTTTCTTGCCAAATTGCTTAAAAAGTAAACTTTTTTTCACCAAAAAATCCACTAAAAAAAGCCTTTTGCAAAAATTGCCAAAGTCTTGATTTTTGCCAAAAATGGTGAAAAATTCTCAATTTCACAAAAATGACAAAGTTTTCGTTTTTTAACAAAATGGCCCAAAATTTAATTTTTTTTCAAACAAAACTAAGTTTAACATTTTTTTTTAAAATTACAAAAATTTTAGATTTTTAGAAATGTGGCTAAACATTGCCTTTTATTTCCAAAAAATTCCAAAAAGTCACGCTTTTGGAACAAAAATTGCGAAAAAATGATTTTTCTGTCACTAATTAACTGTCACAAGTCATGCTTTTTACTAAAATAATCAACGTTTTGTTTCTGTACAAAAATTCTCGCTTTTAACAAAATTGCTGAAAAGTCTCACTTTTTTTCAAGAATTACTCCAAAGTCTAGCTTTTTTTTCAGAAATTGTCAAAAAAGATGACTTTCGGTCCTACTTTTTGCCCTTAAATTATTATACGAGTAAATGTTCAAAAATTGACCAAAATTTTCGCTTTTTAAAAAATTGTTGATCGTTATTATTTTTTTCAAATTCCAAAAAGTTCCATTTTTCCTCAAAATTGTTCAAAAGTCCCCCTTTTTCAATAAAAATAGCACAAAATTGTCATTTTTTGCCAATTAATTAGTTATTCATCTAAAAGGTCTTGCTTTTAGCTGAAATCGTCAAAGGCTTACTTTTTGCAAATACTTGACAAAAACTCTTGCTCTCTTGCCAAATTGCTAAAAAAAAGTTCACTTCTTTCCCAAAAATCTCAAAAATTTCATTTTTTTCAAAAATTGACCAATAGTCCAACTTTTTTGGCTGAAATGGGCAAAATGACCCTTTACTGAGATTGCCCGTCTTGCTTTTGGCCAAAAATTGACAAAAATTCTCAGTTTTACAAAAATGACAAAAATAACTTTTAAAAAAAAAAATATCGAAAAATTCCCGCATTTTTTTAAAAATTGTCCGCAAAAGTCTCACTTTTTTTGACAAAATTTTCAAATAAAAATCGGTTTTTGCTTTTTGTCACTACTTTTGCTAAAATATTAAACGTTTTGATTTTTGACAAAAATTATCGCTTTTCAGAAAAATGGTTAAAGATTGCCATTTTTCTCAAGGAATTCCGAAAAGTCCCATTTTTTCCTAAATTATCTTAAAGTCTCGTTTTTTTTGACAAAAATTTCGAAAAAGGTGTCATTTTTTGACAACTACTGATTAAAAGGTCCTGTTTTTTATACTAAAATTGTCGAAAGCTTGCTTTTTGAAAATTTCTTTTTCTAGCCAAATTGCCAAAGAAGTTAATTTTTTCTCTCAAAAATCACGATTAATGTCTCTTTTTTTTGGCCCAAATTTCCAAAAAGTATCACTTTCTTGGCCTTTATTTCCCTAAAAGTCCTGCTTTTTGCTAAAATTGTCAAAATATTTTGCTTTTTGCCAAAAATTGTCAAAAATTAATAAATGCAAAATGGCAATTTTTTTAAAAATTACTTTTAAAAAAAATAGCCTAAGTTATTTTAAAAGTTGAAAACCAGAACATCTCATGGTTTTTTGGTGTCAATTTTTCTCTTGTTTAAAAAGTTTCACTTACGCTTTGTCTTTTTTTTTTTGGTCACTTTTTCATAGAATATTCCGGAAGCGATTAAACGACTTGAGATATGCAGAGAGCAACGAGTTTTCGGCGCTGAAATGGATCTCCTGCGATTACAATTCGCTCGAGAGGGGAACACTGGAGTAATCGACAGACTATACGAATTGATTGATATTTTCGCCGAAGTACCGAGGAAACTCAATATTTTGACGCAAATTGCCTCGTATTACATATTCATCGAATCGGATATACCAAAGGCATGTAAATTAATAAAAGAAGCTGTCACGTTAAGCTGCGACGATAACATTACGGTAAGATACAATCGAAAGTGTCTAAAACGAGTCAAAATTAACGTATTTTTTTCTAATCATCGAATGTATTTTTGAAACAGAATCATCGTAGCCTGTTTCTAAAAGTCCGAGAGCCGTTCTCCATTTTAGACGTGCTAGTCGACGAAATGAAGATGGAAATGGAGAAGGGATGCGATGACGAAAAGAAAAAACTGTACGAATCGTTCATCTTCGATATGAACGATTCAAACATCAAGATTCCCAAAGGTCGAGCTAAAGATCTCAAAGATGAAATACTCAAAGAACACGAAGCTGCGAAATTAGGCAATTACTACAAGAGACAAAAGAATCCAAATGAATATTCGCAGATGATGCGACGTTCGTATCCGAAACCGGTACCAAAATCGGAAAAAGAAAGATCATCGGAAAAATCTCACACGTTTAGGAAAGTCGACGATTTTTTCGACTCCTATATGGACGGATCCAAACAAAACGAAAATAAACGATACCAGAACGGATCCACGTACCGAAACAACTCATCGAGGAACTCGTCGATATCTGACCTGTCCCCGGGGAGTGACTCCAGGTTTGCGAGCACTCGTGGTAGATACGACCGTAATCGAAATAACGACAACAGGCATCCTAGACATAATACCAGCGTCGACGAGTTAGATTTCGACAGACTCAGCTCATCGTCGAAAAGTTCTCGTGAACCAGCCAACTACTCTCGATCGAAAAACAACGGAGACGATTTGGAACGAGATTTCGATCGATTGAGCGTTTCGTCGAGAAATTCCGATAATCGATTTGGCTCGAAACCTAATCGAGGCAGAGGAAGAACATTGTCTAATTCCGGTCGACAGTTCCAAGAAAGGGGCGACTTTGAAAGAAATAATGTCGGTAGAGGACGCGGACGTCCTTCCAACGCTGGCACTGACGGATCTTCGTACGATAACAGATCCAACTACGATTCGAAGTTTTCCAGAGGTCGTTCGTCGAATGCGAGTGCAAATCACAGACAACCCGAACGAGAGAACAAAACCAACGACAATTCTAAATTTTCCAGAGATCGTCCGGCCAATCCAAACGGACCCTACAGACCATCCGAATCTCCAGGAAACTCCTGGCGTCAACAAAATGTACCCAATAGATCCGATAAACCGGCTGAACGCGATTTTCCAAAGGGTAAAAATGAACCGGATCGAAGCTACAAACCCAAAGCTCCTCCAAAGGCTGTGCAGAATGATTCGGACTCTGACGAAGACTTGATGTCTTATTTTAAGAAAAAGTAGGTAATTTTCTACCATTTTGTTATTTTTATATTTTATTACTCGCTTTCTTATATTGTTTTGTTAAAATTTCGTGACTTTAGAAAAATGTTGTTCAAAAAATTCGTATTTTACTCGTTTCCTATTTAAGTACTTTTCATATTGTTAACCATTATTTATTTTGTTTCCAATTAGTTTTCTAATTAAAAATCCAATTAAGATTTGTGATGAAAATTTTCTATTGTTTACTGTGGAGAAATATTAAACTACGAAGATTTTCAACTGTTTTTGAATTTTTTTTTCCAATTCGTATAAGTGCTAGAGTCTGTTCCGGTGGTATTATCTTTATCTCAGAACTTCGAATGGAAAGTCTAGAATGATTTTAAAATATGTTGTGTTCTTGATTCTTGAAAGTTGTTTGCATTTTGAAAAAAAAACGAGGTAGAAAGAAAATCTACTTCTTCAAAAAAAATCATCAAAAACGCTGAAAAAAAAAGTTGTCCAATTACCAGAAATTCTAGAAAAATAAAAGTAGAATAGAAAATACGCTGAAATTGTGCATAAAATTGAAGACAACTGCCATAAAAATATTTTAGAATGCTACAAATTTTATTGATGGGAGTTTAGTACCTATTTCGAATATTTTAACGAATTTTCGTCAGGTTTGGAGCAAATTTGATCTAATTTTAAACGACTCTGAGATGATTTAAATTTTTAAAGCAGGTGTTTTGAATATTTTTGTACAATTTTCAACTACATATTTTCTTTTACGTATTATACCAATATCGTTTTCTACAATTTGTACCTACTCAATTTTCGATAATTATGATAGACATTCATTTTTGAAATGATTTTTACACCACTTTCCCATTTTTATTTTGCTTTATGCTGCTGGATAATAATTTTTTTTTTTTAAGATTTTTTAAAAATCATTTTAACATTTTTTTTAGCGCTTTAAACCATTAAAACCAAATTTTAAACCAAGGTAAAAATATTTCGACGAACTTTACTTTATTTTTCAGCATTTTTATTTTATTTTAATAAAAGTTGTAGGTACGTTAATTTGAACCTTTTTTAAATTTTTGAAAACGTTAAATAGAATTTGGATCATTTCAAAACTTTCTTTTTGTTTTTTTACGCAACTTTGAGTAATTTTGGCTTTTTGTTCTGGCGGTGCCTTTTTCATAATTATATGAAATTTCATTTCTACGAGAAAACTCGCTTTTAAATAAATGAAAACCATCAGGTTCTTAAAAAGTTGAAAAGGCTGAAAAAAACGTGTTCATTGAGAACTTACTGTTTTTAGGGTAACTCTTGCAAGCATTTTTGGAATCACTGAATTCGAATGTTTGAAATTTTGTGTCCTTTTTTACTTTTCAGCGCACTGAATATTCAATTTTGATCCAAATATTGCAATTTTTTGTAATTTTAAATTTTCCAGCTCAAGCAATTAATTTTTAAAAAAATCAAGTTTCCTGCAAAAATTGTAAAGCATGGTAGTCTGGCTTCCTGCCTGGTCTCCCAAGGTCATTGACCTGGCTGTCTGGCTCTTGTGGGCCGTTTGGCCTCCTAAGGTCATTGACATGTCTATATGGATTCTAAAGGCTACCTGACTTTCAATCTAGTCTTCAAAGGCCATTGACCTGTCTTTCTGGCTCATGAAGGCCGTCTGAAATCCTGTCTGGCATCTCAAGGTCATTGACCTGTCTGTATGGATTCTAAAGTCTGTCTGGCTTCCAATTTGGCCTTCAGAAAGGTCATTGACCTGTCTGCCTGGCTCCTGAGGCCCGTCTAAAATCATGTTTGTCATCCTAAGGTCATTGACCTGTCGGTCTGGCTTCTGAAGACCTTCTGGAGTCCTGTCTGGCATCCTTTCTAAGGGCATTGACCTCTCTGTCTGGGCTCTGAAAGCTGTCTGGCCACCAGTCGAGCCTCCTAAGGTCATCGATCTGTCTGCCTGGCTCCTGAGGACCGTCTAAAATCCTGTCTGGCATCCTGAGGTCATTGACCTGTCTGTCTGGCATTTGAAGACCGTCTGGAGTCCTGTCTGGCATCCTTCCTAAGGACATTGACCTTTCTGTCTGGGCTCTGAAAGCCGTTGGCCCCCAGTCGAGCATCCTAAGGTCATTGACCTGTCTGTATGGATTCTAAGGCTGTCTGGCTTCCAATTCGGCCTTCAAAAAGGTCATTGGCCTGTCTGCTTGGCTCCTGAGGACCGTCTAAGATCCTGTCTGGCATCCTAAGGTCATTGACCTGTCTGTCTGGCTTTTGAAGACCGTCTGGAGTCCTGTCTGGCATCCCTCCTAAGGACATTGACCTCTCTGTCTGGGCTCTAAAAACCGCCTGATGTCATGGACCCGTCTGTCTAGCTATTGAAGGTCACCTGACGGCATGTCCGGTATCTGAAGGTCATTGACCTTTCAGTCTGGCTTGGGAAAGTCGTCTGGCTTTTAGTCTAGCCTCTTGAAATCGTCGACCTGGCTCTCTCGCTCTTGGAGGGCCGTCTGGAGTCCTGTCTGGCCTCCAAAGGTCACCCCCCCATTTCCTGAAAGTTGGAACAATTGTGTGACATATCTCCCATTTTTCAATGCTTAAAAAAAAGTCGAGTCGTTCTCAAAATTTTAGAAGTTTTTAGAGAATTTTTGGGATCTTAAATATTTTTGAAAAAATCAGGCAGGTATCATTAAAAAACTTCTGTATGAAATTTCAAATCCACAAACTCAAACTGAGGGTTGTCAATGACCACTTCGATTGATATGTGTAATGGTATAATTTTCCAATATTCTTCGGGTCAATGTTTACTGCGGTGATTCATTTTGTGCAAAAGCTACACCACCCCCCCCCCCCCCTCCCTTAAAAATTATGAATAGAAAACTAGGTACATAAGGACTTCGTCTTTCCTCCCTGTGGAAACAAATTTTATTCAAATTTTGGATTTTAAGTTGAAAAGAGACTTGAAAAAAAATCTAATTTTTTTGCGCATTTCAGCACCTTTTTTTCTCAAATTTTGCAAAAATTTATAAAAATATCACAAAAAGTTTAAAATATGAAACAAATTTGTACAAAGTTTCACAACGTTAAAATAACAAAAAAATGAGAGGGCAGCATTCAAAAAATTCTGAAAAAATGACCAGTGGTGAAAAACATACTACCTATTAGAAAACGATAAAAATGATTTTTTTGGAGAACATCTTCAAGAATTTCATCTCCTCCACTCAGCATTTCGGACTTTCCAAAATAAACTTCTACTTTAGAGGAAGTTGCTCAAGTGAAAAAAAATTAAAAAATAAGGGTCGTTGCCCTTCTAGTCAATTTTCGTTCATGCCAAGTTTGAAAATAATTCGTTGAAACTGCCCAAGAAAATGTAAAACACATTTTCGGAGATACCAACCCCCCTCCCTTCCTAAGAATGTTGATGAAGAACTACTCAATTGAAAATCTGATTTAAACGGGATTGCAAATTTTACAAGGAGCATGGTCTGAAACCCACACAACAGAAAATTTCAGCTGCCCAAATTGATTTTTCATTTTTTGACGAATTTTTGAAAACTGAAAAATCGAACATTTCAGACAATTTATGCATTTTTTAAAATGAAAATTTATTCGATAAAAATGAGCTTCCTCGAATCGAATTTTATCATTTTGAGTCATTTTGAAATCTCCAGCGCAATTTTTGATTTCTCCATAGTACCATTAAAATTTCTCCAGAACGCGTAGAAATCAATTTGGGCAGCTAAAAGATCGAGTTTTGGATAATAAGGTAAGGAAAAAATTCAAGAATTCAAAAAATCAAAAATTTTCTGTTCGAAGGGATATGTTGGAAATTCGCACGAATGGTCCTATCTTCTCGAAAACCAACTCCACAAATCCGAATTTCACCACTTTGAGCTGTCCTGAAGTCTCCAGCATGATTTTCGATTTCTCCAGAAGGCGTAGAAATCAAATTGGGCAGCTGAAAATCAAGTTGCGGCTTATTTTCAACCTGTTCAAAGGGGTTCTCCGCATTTGAATCGATTTTCTCGAGGACGTTATACTTTGACCAGATCAGAAAAAAATTTCAAAAAAATCAAAAGTTCGGAAGTTTGAAGAAAAATTTTCGAAATTCACACAAATGGCCGTATCTCGTCTCAAACCAACCCTTTAAAACAGAATTTTATCATTTCGAGCCATTTTGGAGACTCCAGCGCGATTTTCACTTTCTCCAGATGGTGCAAAATCGGCTCCAATATGGATAATCATTTTAAACAGCTCGAGAATAAGCAACGATTCGATTTTTAGTCTACCTAAATCAAATTCCACGTCTTTTGTAGAAATTTTAAAAATTCTGGAGAAATCGAGAATTGGGCTGGAGGTTTCAGATTCAGAATAGCTCAAAATGGTGAAATTCAGTCAAGAGAGCACGATTTTACTAAATATTAAAAGAAAAGAAGAAAAATCTTGATCCTGTTCAAACCGGAGGCGGACACCTCCAGACATTTCATCGTCAAACCTCCTCTTTTCATATTCGAAAATCTCGCAACAAAATTGAATTAAGTAATAGCAGATTTTATAAGAAGGAATTTTCTCCACGTCATCGCCGACGAAACATCCACCTTTATTTTCGTATTTATTAAACATCACATCGTACCAGTATTTTCATTTATACCATAAACCCTTTAATTTCTCATTTACCACGTTAAAATCATATACTCGTCGCCCCAGTATCAAAATTATTCGCCGAGATATCCTTTATTATTTACACGTCTGCGTCTACCCTTCTATCCGACTTTAAAAGTCAAAACGAAGCTCACAACTTTTTATTAACAGCGAGTATAATGTTTCATACGTATTTTCATCATTGTTGCGAAGTTTCCAACAACAACGACGTCGACGACGACGACGATGAAATTGTTTTATTTATATAATTGATATGCTCTAGGCTCCAGTACATATAGACTGTTGAAAATGTTGCGAAAAATCTACTCGTTAACTAAGTTTAGCTAACATTTTAACTTATACATTGTTTAAGAGTTATAACTTTCGCCTTACGTTGAAGTAAAAATTTAAATTAAGGTAAATATCTACGTTCGAATATTAATACGTTAAAATATACTTTACTTTAATAAATTAAATTTCATCCAAATTCAAATTAGGTACTTGGCAAAATTTAAACGTTCGTTCGTTCGTTCATTTATTGAAAAATTCGCCCATTTATTTCATTTTTTTACCCTCCAAAAATGACGTCACAGCGATAAATTCGAGCGAAAAATTTAAATAAACAAAACAATACGTCGAAGCGACGAAAAAATAACACCACCGAAAAAAAAACACACCACTGCTCGATAAATTGCCAAAAAGGAGGAAAAAGGGCATCTATTAGCAAGCTGTGTATCGTAATTTGTCTTCTACTTATGAATAAACTTCGAATACCGTCAAATTGCTGTAAATATATAAAGACGACGAATAAATCGTTAATTTAAAAATTCCAAAATAAAAACATCTGCTGCGAATTCTTCAGATAATAAAGCATCGTAGCGCGGAACGGAAAGTTTATTTTATTTCATCCCCGACTCCCCAACTCGACTCGATATCTCTTCTCTACAACAAGTTGCCTTATCTTTTTTCAGTTTTCTTCTCCACCTGTACTTGTACTAAAATCTACACTCAGAGTACTCAGTCGACGTGTGTGTGGGCGAGAATGGCACGGTTTTTCACCAAATTCTTAAGGGTGGTACCACTGTGAACAGTATACAATTTTACCATCTGGAATCGGAAAATTCACACTAGCGTCGCGAACGTGTGTCTAGCTTCGTCGTGCTTTTATGTAATTTACGTTTCGAGACCGTTGATTCGAACTTTTAGCGTCAGGTAAGCGGCTTTTTTTCGATGGTTTTATTTTATTACGTATTTTTTATGTGTGGTATTTCTTCGTGATTTTTTTTTTTTTTTCATAAGAGAAAAATGAGACTGATTTATTTTATTTTTTGGTATTTAAAATTTTGATTTTAAAATATTTTATTGTTGATTTTTTTTTGTGGGTTTATCGAAAATAGCCACAAATGGATTATTTTTATGAATTGAATTGATTGAAAAAATCCATCTATCGTTGATGGTAATTTTACTATACTTTTGCTAATGAAACTTTGATTTCATAAATTTCAAAAATAATTGAGTAAATTTAATCAAATGTCATTTCAATTTTTTTGGTATTGAAGGTACGTTTTGTGATCTGTTTATGACGAATGTATGTAATAAAATATAGAAAAAGTTATCATAATATTATTTAAAACAACCGAAGACACCCTCTCTTCCCAGAGACAGTCAGAATTACTTCAAATTTTACTCGAAAAATGTATACTTATAAATAAATGTAGCATATTTTTTCAAAATCAAGTGAACTTTGGATTAAACTCTGGCTAAGTATTTTCATTCTACCCGAATTAATTCTTCGTGATTTCGAGCAATTCTAAAGCCTTCAGCTGATTTATGGTAAAATTTTTGTATTTTTTCTGGTAGAACTAAGAACTCTAAAAATCCTTTCAAAGTCTTCGGAATGTTTCAATAATGTTTGCAGTCGATTTGAGTAAAGAGAGGAAGGAACAAAAATGAGACACAGGATAATCAAATTTTAATTTTCAATATAATAGTATTTTGATGTTTTCATGAGAAACAAACCGAATTAAAATTTTCAAAAATTCGCCAAAAATCGAAAAAAAAAAATGAATTTTAGCATAGACGGTTCCAAGCTTAAACACTGAAAAGAAGACATGCTCGTTGTTTTTTGAAAGTTGAGTCTGAGGGTCGAGAAGAAGTTAGGTTTAGACTTCAAAACAATTTAGCAAAACCTCTTGCAGATTTCGAATCAAATTTTTAAGGTGTTACTCGTATTTGAGAACTGGGAAATCCAATAATGTTCCAAAAAACCACCAGTCAATTTGAAAGGAGGGGGAGAAGGGGGAGCCGGATTAACCAAATAAGTATTAGGTTTCTTTCTACACACGATACCATTTTGACTTTTTAAAAATAGCATATAGCATATCAAGTTGTTTTAAAATTCGCCAAAAATCGAAAAATCAAATTCTCAGCACCTGAAAGTTTATCTGGTGATGTATTTTTGAACATTCTTCTGATTTTTTCGAATCCAGTTTGAAAATTTTTCCGTCGATAGGGACAGAATATTTGTGAGAATTTCTCAGTTGGCCTCAAACAGTACAAACTTGATCATGTAGGTGAGAATAATATTTTTTCTTTAATAATATGAGTAAAAATTGAAAAGATTTTCTTGGTTTGAAAATACCTTATTTCAGTTTCAACTTGAAAATATTTGTTGAAGTGATTTCTGTTTTTAATTAATTTTCCACGAAACTACAAAATAGCAATTTCAATCTTTTTTTTGGTGTCATTCTGAAGCCTCCAGCAAGTTTCAAATTTTCTCCAGGATTATAAAATTTTTCTTTAGAAAGGCTAAAAATGAATTTCAGCGTTTAAAATTTTCAAGAGTGCTAGTTCAAAAATCAATTTCATCGACTTTTTCTGACAAATAGGCCTAAAATGTTTTAATTCAGGGGGGCAAAAAAATCATTTTCGAACTTCAGTCAGCCTCAGATGAAAATTGTAGGAGCTTAAGCTCATTATTAGCCTGTTCCTGAAGACGGGAAGCTGGTTCTTGAAAAAGCTGCTTACAATATTTCATTCATTTCCAGGAATACCTAATTTTTTTCATATTTTTTGAAAATCAAAAATACATTATCGAACTTACAGATCAATCTAGGGAGGCTTAATTGGCACCAGCCAAAGTTATAGATTCTGAAGTTCATTTTTCGTCCTTCGAAAAATTGATAACTTCCTGGAGACTCCAGAAATTACCCAAAAATACTTGTTTTCAAGTTGGGAAGGTGTAATTCAAGGAATTCTTCGTAGGTACCGATTCATTTGCAGGTTCAATATTTTAAGATGAATTTGAAAACACTATACATAGCCTAATACTTTCGTAAATTTCACAGGTTTTATGAATTTTCCACTCAAAATTCGAAAATAGATTTGAGAATTTGAAATTTTGCGAGACTTTTGATTTTCATTCACTTTCTGGTGAAAATAACGAGAGAGAGACAAAAAAACAGACAGACGAAAGACTCGATGGCGGGATGAAATAAAAAATGTTTTTTTTTTTTAAATTCCAAAAAATATACTTGACATATTTTCATTCATAACTTCATAAGTACGCAAAAATTATTTCTGATCACATCTTAATGAAAAATTCATTTCAACAAATTTGACGAGTTTGGCGTTTCAAGTGCAAGTTTTTCATAAGGGAAGAATTTTCATCCTTTTCTATTAAATTTTAAGTTTTTAAAAAGAAATTTGAAAACCAGGAACTGTTATGAATCTTGGAAATAGCTTCAATTTGGTAGAAAATGTTGAGATTTTGAGTAGAAAAATAATGTTTTCAAAATTTTGAAATTTTCCGAAAAAAGTATAAAATAAAATACCGTAGGTAGCTGAAAATTTGGTTTCAAGAAAGCCTAAGTCTAGGTATTAGTGTGAAAAAAAAGGAAGGAAAAATCTAGGAAAAAGAAAAAAAGACTTATAAAATGTTTATTTTGTTTTGTTGAAATGAGCGAAAATGATCAAAAAATTGGTACCACTGCCTTCCAAAATATTTCCTCAGTTTCCGGAATAATAAGCATGTATCTTTCAATCTTTTGGCAAAATTAATGCGTAGGTTAATGACGCAGAATCTCAAATTATGTACTTTCAAATTTGAGATTGGACCATTTTTCCCTAAACAGGTTGTGTAACGACAAAAGCGAAAAACACGATTTTTTTGGAAAATTTTCCTCTTTGAGGGCCTAATAAAATGTCTCTTCCAGGAGCAATAGATGAGTCAATTCGGAAAATACATCTTACAAAAACATTCAAACAAAAATCAAAATGAGTGTGGCACCATGAATATGCATCACATTTGCATTTTTGCCAGAAAAAGTAACCTGGAAGGCTAAAAGTAAAAAAAAAAATTATCAAACCTTCTTTTGGGCATCAACTTATATTTCAGATAATTATTAGTATATTACTGGTAGTCCAGTCATTAAAGACCAATTATGTCCCATCTACGGGAAAAATTATTATCAAACAGATCTTTCGCAAATATTGTTCACAGAGGTCCCCTCAACAACATACTAAAAGTCCTGGCCCGTACGGGGTCCGGAACCCCCTCAAAGGGGGGTGGAACCTCCCCCAAAATCAGTTTTTCGCCATTTTCTCCCCCGCATTGTATTTTAGCGAAAAATATGTAATAAATAAAAGAATCTACGTCAAATTTCCGATCTAATGATGTATCAACTTTCCTTGTATGTTCAAGGGGGGCGGAACTGCAACCATTTAAATGAGGGGGGTTTTCTGAAAAATAGATAAAGGCTATAGGCGCCTAAGAGGGGTGAAATGGTCCCCGAAAACGTTCGAGTTGATATTAGTATGGAAGATAGGTACCATTGAGAAACTTCCGCGTAGAAAGTTTCAGATCCACACCCCCTCCTCTTTTTGGGGAACCCACCTTTTCTGAAACTTCAATGATATTTTTCTCAGCCCCATTTCAACCGATTTTGAAAATTTTTCAGTATGTTGTGTATATCCGTAGTAGGTATTCCCACAAAAATTTTCAACCCCCTCCCCTCATATTTACCCCTCAAAATAGCGTTTCTCAACTTATTTTATGCTTTTTAACAATAAAAAAAATTGAGGGGGCCAAGTGCTCTGGAGAGGGCTAGATGAGTCTAGCAAAAAATCTGACGTCATATTCGTGCTCAGCGGTATCGAATCATAAGAAAACGACACCCTATTCATTAATTATTAGTTATTTTCCCCAAAATTCCCATTTCACCCCCAACCCTCTCTAAGACTCATTTTTACATCATTTTGAGGGGTAAATGTGAGGGGAGGGGGTTGAAAATTTTTGTGGGAATACCTACTAAGGATATACACAACATACTGAAAAATTTTCAAAATCGGTTGAAATGGGGCTGAGAAAAATGTTATTGAAGTTTCAGAAAAGTGGGGTTCCCCAAAAAGAGGAGGGGGTGTGGATCTGAAACTTTCTACGCGGAAGTTTCTCAATGGTACCTATCTTCCATACTAATATCAACTCGAACGTTTTCGGGGACCATTTCACCCCTCTTAGGCGCCTATAGCCTTTATCTATTTTTCAGAAAACCCCCCTCATTTAAATGGTTGCAGTTCCGCCCCCCTTGAACATACAAGGAAAGTTGATACATCATTAGATCGGAAATTTGACGTAGATTCTTTTATTTATTACATGTTTTTCGCTAAAATGCAATGCGGGGGAGAAAATGGCGAAAAACTGATTTTGGGGGAGGTTCCACCCCCATTTGAGGGGGTTCCGGACCCCGTACGGGCCAGGACTTTTAGTATGTTGTTGAGGGGACATCTGTGAACAATATTTGCGAAAGATCTGTTTGATAATAATTTTTCCTGTAAAAATGTCTTTAATGACTGGACTATGGTTATTTCTGGTAAATTACAAGTAACTTACGGTAAATTACAAGTCACTTACGGTAAATTACAGGTAACTTACGGTAAATTACAGGTAATTTTTGGTAAGTTACAAGTAATTTCTGGTAAATTACAGGTAATTTTTTTTGGTAAATTGCAAGTAGTTTTTGGTTAATTGCAGGAAATTTTTGGTAAATTACATGTAATTTTTCTGGTAAATTACAGGTTATTTTCCTGGTAAATTACAGGTAATTTTCCTGGTAAATTACAGGTAATTTTTCTGGTAAATTACAGGTAATTTTTCTGGTAAATTACAGGTAATTTTTCTGGTAAATTACAGGTAATTTTTCTGGTAAATTACAGGTAATTTTTCTGGTAAATTACAGGTAATTTTTTTGGTAAATTACAGGTAATTTTTCTGGTAAATTACAGGTAATTTTTCTGGTAAATTACAGGTAATTTTTTTTATTTTTCTGGTAAATTACAGGTAATTTTTCTGGTAAATTACAGGTTATTTTTCTGGTAAATTACAGGTTTTTTCTGGTAAATTACAGGTTATTTTTGTGGTTAATTACAGGTAATTATTCTGGTAATTTACAGGGTAATTTCTGATAAATTACAAGAAATTTGTCTGGTAAATTACAAGAAATTTGTCTGGTAAATTACAAGTAATTTCTAATAAATTACAAGTAATTTCTAATAAATTACAAGTAATTTCTAATAAATTACAAGTAATTTCTAATAAATTACAAGTAATTTCTAATAAATTACAAGTAATTTCTAATAAATTACAAGTAATTTCTAATAAATTACAAGAAATTTGTACGGTAAATTACAGGTAATTTTTCTGGTAAATTGCGAGTAATTTCTGGTAAATTACAGGGAATTTCTGTTGAATTACAGGAAGTATTTTGATGAATTACAGGGAATTTCTGGTAAATTAAGTACAGAGAATTTTTCGTAATTTACAGGATAATTTCTGATAAATAACAGGAAATGTTGCTGGTAAATTACAGAGAATTTCTGGTAAATTACAGGGAATTTCTGGTAAATTACCTATAGGAAACTGCTGGTAAATTACAGAAAATTTCTGATATTTACAGTTACTACAGGTAATTTTTCTGGTTAGTTACAGGTAGTTTTTCTGGTAAATTACAGGTAATTTTTTAGATGAATTTATTATAGGTGTTTTTTCGGGTAATTTACAGGGTAATTTGTCAATTTCTGATAAATTACAGGTAATTTTTCTGGTAAATTACGGGTAATTTCTACAGAATTACAAGCGATTTTGGGAAAATCACAGGTAATCTCAGGTAAATTACAGATAATTTTGGTAAATTACAGGTAATTTTGGTAAATTACAGGTAATTTTGGTAAATTACAGGTAATTTTGGTAAATTACAGGTAATTTTGGTAAATTACAGGTAATTTCTGAAAAATTACTGGTAATTGACTAATTTCTGGTATATTACTGGTAATTTTTGGTAAATTACAGGTAATTTTTGGTAAATTACAGGTAATTTTTGGTAAATTACAGGTAATTTTTGGTAAATTACAGGTAATTTTTGGCAAATCACAAGTAATTTCTGGTAAATTACAGGAAATTTCTGTTTTGGGAATGGTGAATTATTTGTGATTGTGACTTTGAGTAAATTTATGGTAATTTTAGGTAAATTAATTATGAGTTAGGTATATAACTTTTGAAAAATAGAAATTTTAGGGAAAGTTCTGGTAGTTTTTGGTAAGTTATTGTAAGGAGTTTTTGGAGTGGGGAGGGGGAGGAATTATTGGTATGATTGATTACAGGTGATTTCTAGTAAATAGACGTATCTTATGTGAACATCCAAGATAATTTTACGCAGCTGTCTCATTTTCAAATGTCTTCAAAATATCACAATAATAATAATGCATGTTAATAGGTATACGTTTACCTATTTGAATAAAATAAACAAATGTTTAAATTTACTACACACGAACTCTAATCCCATACACAAAATGAGAAATGAGAAATGCCACACGAGCGAGAACTAATAGGTTATGCAGCAACTGAGTAGCATTTATCGTTTAATGAATCACCTAACCACTTCCTTAAAGGAAAACGAAGCTATATACGAATCTCTTTGTAGTGTACCTATTTGTAGTGCCATAACCATATCGTATCTATCTGTATCCACTCACCCAGATAAATACACAAAATGCTCTAATAACAATACGTGGATCAAAGTAGGGGTATATAAAAGGGCTTTACATACATTTAGAACTTCTTACAAATACAACATATAAGTATCTATGTTATTATGCATATTATACTCGTAACATAAAGTCGGCGTTAATTATCGATTTTTATAATTGCGAGTACAAAGCCTCATTATAATACACTAGGTACCTCATATAGTATAATGATGCTTTCGCCTGCTGATATTTGTACAAGGACATCGCGAGCTCTTGTAACCAAAGTGTCATTCTTTTCGAGAGAATAAATTTCACCTAGCATAGCCTCGAAAAAAAATATCCTACCTATCTTGTATGTGCAAAGGGCAGGCAACAAATAAACATTATCGTTTACCTTTATGGGTCGACTTCAGACTATATTTTACTTCGCTTCTACTATTTAAACGAACGGAAGATTTACACGCAACTATGGGAATTTTTTCGCCACTTTGCGTGACTTACCATCGTTATTTTTTGACTGCTTTTTTTCGGCTACTTTAATACTTTTATTCGTGTATTGATTGTAGACGTTTAGATGTACTACACACAGCGCCATAAACAGACACGATATTTATTAGCATGAGAATTTCAAAAGTTATAGGAATTTTGTTTATTTCAATTTTTCTTTTGTTGTTTATTCGAACAGAAATGTGAAATGTTACCAAGAAATAAAAAGAGATAGATATACCTATATAGAAAGGTCGTTTGGTAGATGACATTCGAGGATTCTCGAATCAAGGTGATTTTTGTAAACATTTTTGACATTTATTTAACCTATAGTAGAATTCATTTTGGGAATAAAAAGCTGATACGAAAGAACCTGCGTTGTGGTAAAGTAAATTAGGTACTTACACAGATAAGTTTTTCTTTTTTTTTTTTCGTTGTGGGTATGGTTTTCAGACATCGTCGTCGTCTTTCGCCCAACTCGAATATTGCAAATAGACAAAATTTGTGTACAACTTTTTTATAGCTTACGAAAATGAAAAACTTGATTATGTTTAAAGGTTTCTGCGCTATTTTTACCTGTATGCGATATTCGGACAGTTGTAGAGAATTTTAAAGCTCACGAGGGAATTTTTTCTAGTGGAACTCGTCAAATTAAACGAATCTTGTAGGAAGAAAAAAAAGGTATACTTCGAGATAAATTTTTCAAGCGATGAATACGTTTTACAAAATTTTTGACCTGTTTTTAGAATTCAAGATCGAGTTGGTAGCTTAAGAAATTACATCGAATTTTTAAATTGGAAATTGCTCTTGAACGAATAGAAATGGTTTTTGTAAATGAAATGATTTTTTTTTTGCAGTCCTAGCTCAATACAAAATTGCTGGAAAAATTTTCAAATTAAAAATAACCTCAGTTAATCGAAGGAAGATTATGTGTACATTCTGATTTTACTGAGAGGGAGTGTCAAAATACATTGTGAGCAGTTGAACTGGATTCAGGAAGTAGTTATTCGCACTTTAAAACACATTATAACTTACATATAACAAAAAAACAAACCAACTGGTCAAAATAACATCACTTTTCACTGCATAAAAGGGTGTTGAATTTATGGCTTGTGTTTTAGGGCAGTTTTATTGGTAACAGATTCGCAATAAATATAATAAATGATACGTTCAACTGCTCCCTATCAATACACAACCCTCACCAAATCAAGAGTTGATTTCATTTGGACAAAATTGACTAGGTACATGTAAATTGAGGTATGATTTTAAATTATTATTGGCAGTCAACTTCAAGAGGTGAGGGCCGAGGGGGACACTCGAACAATTATATTTCGGAGGCATAAATTAAATTAATCATAAACTTACTAATAATTATTATTATCAGCTTATCTGTTTCTTGTGACCAAAATTTGTACTCACCTGAAACAAAAAAACAAAAAAGGAAGTTGATCAGTGAATTGATAGGTAATTATCTTAATGCAAAATAAAGACTGGTAGGGTGATTGTGTCCTTGGCAACCGCCTAGGGGGTATGGGTCGTGGTGGACAACCCGTCTTTCCCCCTCCCCCTCCCCCTCTTCCCGCATCTTAGATCTAGGATTAGGGATAAATTGAGATAATACACTTTGTTTAGATTTAGTCTTAGATTTAAGATGTAAATAAATTTGTTTATTTGAAAAAACCCCCGGCACCTTGTGTGTCCGGGGAACCAAAAATAAAAAAAAATAAAATAAAAAAAAAGAATCTACCTATAAAATACACTATACGTATAATGTTACGAACATCAACTAAAAAAATCATCTTTCCTAATCATAAGCAGTGGTTTGTGGAGTTTGCGGGCAGTTTTCAGTCTGCGCATTCAAATAAGTATTTTTGGGGCCTAAAATTTTCAAAAAAATTTCCAAAAATGGTCGGAAAATGTGATTGTGCAGCTACAACATTGGAAATCGTCTTTTTTTGTCACACGACGAGTTTTCTGAAATATGAGCGCGATTTCAAGTTTGCACATTCGAAACGGTATTTTTTCTGGGACCCAAAATTTTCAAAAAATTTCCCAAAAATGGTCGACAGATGGGATTGTGCAGCTACAATTTTGAGAATCGTCCATTCTGATTAAAGTCGAGTTTCAAACAATTCCAAAAATGGTAGCTGCCCAATCGCATTTTCCCACCATATTTGGGAGATTTTTCAAAATTTTTGGAACTCGAAAAATACTTCATGGGTTTTAACGAGGATCACTATTTTACTTTTCAGGCACATTCTTCCTTTTTTTTGGGGGGCAGAATTGTCCAAAAATTCAAAATTTTGAGAGTTTAGGAACCAGCTATGGAGCCTGTGGTTTTGTTACCTTCGAGGTCCTCTTACTTGAAAAAAAAAAATGAATAAAATACTGCACACTCGTGAGGTTTCCTTGTGAGCTGACGAGGGAACCTTTTGAACTGGCACTCTTCAATTTGAATTAAACTAGGTATATAGCTTGATCGAAAGAGCACATCCTAACCCCCCCCCCCCCTACCTAAACAAAATTTCAGGCGCCCATTGAAATTTATTTCTCAATTTTCAACAAAAATGTTTTAAAATTTAAAAAATCAAAAAAATTGTTTTTGGTCGTTTTTTCTGATATTTTTTCATGAAATTTAAATTTTATCGAGTAAAGTGAACCATTTTGAAAAATTCCTTTAGTTCAATATTCTCCCCCACAATGATTCACTTTGCTCGATAAAATTTAAATTTCATACAAAAATTCAAAAAATCGACCAAAAACAATTAAAAAAAATTTTTTTAATTAAAAAAAAAAAATTTTTTTAATTAAAAAAAAAAAATTGTTGAAAATTGAGAAATGAATTTCAATAGGTGCCTAAAAATTTGTTTTGGGGAGGGGGGGTTGGGACGTGCTGTTTCGATCAAGCTATAGTTTCATTTAAATTGAAGAGTGCCAGTTCAAAAGGTTCTCTCGTCAGCTCACAAGGGAACCTCACGAGTGTGCAGTATTATTATTTTTTTTCTTCAAATAAGCGGACTTCGTGGGTAACAAAACCACAAGCTCCACAGTTGGGCCCTAAATTCTCAAAATTTCGAATTTTTGGACAATTCTTCCCCAAAACTACAACAGTAGTTGGCGCAAAATTCCAGGGGTGCTTTTAAAAAGTAAATTTTTGACCAATTGAGGATCTTTTCTGCCAATTTCAACAGCTTTCAGTATGATTTTTGATCAACAGGTGGTAATTTTTAATAACTTTGAGTTCACTTTCACAACTTTTAATGAAGTTTTTGTATTTTTGACAAATTCTCATTTGATTTTGAGAATACCTATTCAATAAACTTTCGGTGATTTTCAATAGTCTAAGCGATTTGTGCAGCATTTTATCACAATTTTGAAGCTGCTTGTTTTCCAATACTTTGTAAATTGTTGACGGTTTGTTTCTCTTTTCATATTTTTTGCATTATTTAAACAGGATTGTTTTCAATTTGCCCTACAATTTTTCCAAAACATGCCCGAAAATGAAGCAAGAAATGCACCTACTTATTCTGAAGATTATAATTCTCCAACATAAAAATTTAGCAATAGCATGAATTTACGTATAACATTTTCTAATAATACTTAAAATGCTTGGTAAATCAACAACGTTTCGAAAATTATGAGATCTGAAAAGGAATTGAAAAAGGGCCCCAAGATACACCACTATTGGAAGCTTTAGGTGCTGAAATTCGTTTTTAAATTTTTGGCGAATTTTTTAAAATTCAAAGATTCATTTCGCATGAAAAAAAGACAAAACAAAATTTGATCAAATCGAAAAATAATTGAAAGATGACCCCCATGACTCACCAACAACAAACATTTTAAAAGCTGAAATTCATTTTTCGGTTTTTGGCGAACGTTTGAAAATTCAGATTTGGTCCATTTCTCCGAAGAAAAAAAAGAAACAAAATTCAATCAAATTGGCATGAAGGCTGAAAGATTCGAGTTCCATTTTTGATTTATTGAGTCGATTGGTGGCGATTTCTTTATGTTCTGGAGTCTCCGGTAGATTTTCAAACTCTCCAGTTTTTGAAAAAAAAAAAAGCTGCAGTGTAGGTAATTCCAGCGAAAGTGAAAAAAAACAAATTTTCAAAAGTAAATAACGAGTGATTTTTTGGGCAGATATCGTCACATTCGCAATTTTTCGATTAGACTCGTTTTGTTTCTCAAATCAAACGTTGCTTGGGTTTTGTAAATTAAAATTAGTTTCGGTGAATTCTTTCCCAAAAAAACCTCGACGAATTTCACATTAATTCAAACAGAGTTTTACTTCCTTTATTCGTTTTACTTCGTCTGTTCCTACTTCAGCTAGTAAATTAGATTCTTCAAACGATTATCAATACAAAAGCGCAATTTTACCACCGAAAAATCTTTTCTTTTTCGTTCGCTTTTGCGAAATATTCTCAACTCTGGATTCGTTCATTACAAAAGACCATAGCATCGTTTGAATTAGCTCATCGAAACCTCGTATCGATAGTTGAATAGCTTAATGACGATAAAAGCTGGCGTGATTATATCAAAAGGAAGCGTATGAATTGAAAATTGACGCATATAATGTTCCGCTGTGAGAAATTTTGTCAAAATTTCGCGGTTATTAGTTGGTTTACGTCATCGTCACGGAGCACTAATTGTGATTCGATCGGATCGCGAATACTCGTATTTAGTCGAGATGGTTTGAATTTGACGTCAACGTACGAAGCGGATTGTATTCGACGCTTTTCGCAGCTAATTACTAATTCTCATCAAGTACCTACCTACGTAACGATGAAGCTGATTATATAGTGAAGACGAGGTGGCAGAAAGAGTGGGATATTAGATATACACGGTGAAATATATAACGATGGTGGAAAATTTAATAAACACGCGACAGTGTAAAAACGAGTAAATTTTTATTAACCGGCTTGAAATTAGCGTTAAGTGGTATTCTCGTAGTATGGCTTAATGAAGAAATGCTCGGTAAATGTTAATAAACCATCGTGAAGTATGCTATGGTAAGGTATATGCACGTTTACAACCACGATAAGTGTATAAAGCCGGATTACAGGAGAATGACCCAGTTTTGAAGCGATAACTCGGATGAGGCACCGGTTCACGAGGGTCGAGGGGGTACGAATGCTGTAGTTTTGATTGAATTGCCATCCAGGTGATGAGGTGAACTATACTACGAGTGACGTCACAGAAATAAATTTCTTTGCGTCATTACCTCTCATCGCCTAAAACCTGCAGCTGAGCATTCGGTATTGTGTAATATTTTGTATTTACAAATCGCCCGCGCCGCGCCACCGGGTACGAGTAAAAGCTGCTAAAGTTTAGCTATTCGTCAAACGATGAGAAGAGTTTCTCTATCGTTTTATAAACATAACACGTTCGTTCGTTTTGCTTTTTCAACCCGAGACGTAAATAATTCACCCCTTATGTGTAAGGTATAAGATTTTCGTATACAGACCGTTAATACGATTCGACGAGCGAAAGCCACCCACGCTCGACGCTGTGTGAACCTACGTTATGTATACGAAAGGACCGACTGGTTGAGAATTTCGATAGCATTTTATTACCCGGTCGTACTCTTCGTATAATCTTTTATTTCCCACGTGGTTGATCGCCCAACAAGCACTGGCAAGTGTTGCAAATAAATAGGTATAATAAGTGATCGTGTAGGTACCTGCTGCCAATTGTTGTTGTGCTCGCGCTGTACCCCGCTATTCCTCACCGTGCCTTGTATAGCTTTGTCTCGATGTGGTGTTAATAAAATTGCATAATCTGTTCGCCGTAAATACGTCGAATCGTAGTTTGTTGGTTACAATTGAACGGTGTGTTGCAATTTCAAAGGAATTCAGACGTTTTGGAAGTTCTATCATCGTTGTTTTTATGATTTCTGAAATTTTTCGATTTTTTCCTTCAAGATTTGGTGAAATTGAAGTCCTTTTTGAGATGTTAATTTTTGAGGAATTTTAGAATACGAACAAATCACTCCGAAAGGACCAAAAATGGCATTCATCACCTGAAATTTGGGTCAGTGCTTCTTGGACTCTCTCTCTGAATAGGCCGCTTCAGAAGATTAGTGTGAAATTCCAGGAGTGCCAGTTCAAAAGCGAATTTTTGACCAATTTGTGAATTCCACAAAAAGTGTAAAAAAATAAATCGTATAGTGTATCTATATCGAATAATACAAATGTTTCATTGAATTTCAAGCCATTTTCCGCCGTTTTAATTATACTTCTGGGAAATTTTTCATTAAATTAGGGGATGATGCCAATATTATAGAAAATATCAACAGACTCATCTTCGAAGCCTTATGGCACAGTACACTGAAGAAGAAATCAAATATTAGAAAAAATCCTCAAATTCTATCAGAGATAACACAACTCATCACGCAAAAAAGACAACAAAGACAACTTTGGAAACACAGATGTCTTCCTAATGATGAAACAAAATTGAATAGAATAACATGTCAATTGAAACAAGCACTAAAACGCCACAAAAACGATCAACTCACCAACAAGTTATCAGAAATGACCTCTCGTAGGCTTGCGCTGACACAGATTATTCTCTTTGAAAAATGAACAAAACACCCACCTAAAAAGACCAAAACAATCAATGCCACCAATCCTTTAAGACAAGAAAAATTGGGAATGGGCACACAGCCTGTTCAACAATGACCATGCTAATTTTGATGTAAATGTCGATCCATCCACATCAGTCACTTTTGGATACCACACCACGTGTCGATGTGAATTTTGAACCTATTTTGACCCAATTGTTGATGTAATTGTCTACCAATGTTGATTGACATTCATGTTGACAAATGGTCCGACATAGGGTCAAAATTGGTATCAATATGTGGGATTCAAATGTGATGGATGTGGATGGATCGACATTTGCATCAACATGTTTGTCGATACCCTGCTATGAAAAAAGTTGAAATATTAATTTCAAAAATGGAAATTTTTTTCAAAAATGCTCAAAGGTGGCCATTGCTTGTGCTGAAAGCAGCATCCACATGGAGGGCACCTCTGAAGTACAGATGGAAAGTCTGTACAAAATAAGAAGTAGAACATAAACTCTTTATATTGGAAAGGTGCAATACTTTACCTAAGAGTACTGAACTAATACATTTTCATGTCGACAACATGTCGATGTTAATGTCAATGTGAAATTTGGCATCAACAAATACATCCACAATATCAACGTCATTTTCAAAATTTGAGAAATCTTAGAAAATTTGGTCGAGGTTGGCGTTGATGTATTTGTGAACCATCAACTAAAAAAACATCTTGCGCAGTAGGCAAGATTAACCGACTTTGCTCTGTTATACACAACTTACCAACATTTACCTCACTAATTTACCAAACAGTATTCATTAATTTACCAGACATTACCTCAATAATTTACCAATTTTTAATTACCCCAGTAATTTACTTCCAAAATTTTCCAAAAAATTATTGGTAAATTACCAAGAATCACCAGAATTTCACTATGAATTACTGGAAATTTACCAAGAATTACTGCCAATTTACCCAGAATTACAATTAATTTACTTACCAAAAAAATAGGTAATTCACCAAACAAAACAAATTTACCAAAATTTACCAATTTACCAAAATTTACCAATTTACCAAAATTTACTGAAATTTACCAATTTACTGAAATTTACCAATTTACCGAAATTTACCAATTTACCAAAATTTACCTATTTACCAAAATTTACCAATTCACCAAAATTTACCAATTACGGATTTACCAAAATTTACCAATTTACCAAAATTTACTGAAATTTACCAACTTACTGAAATTTACCAATTTACTGAAATTTACCAATTTACTGAAATTTACCAATTTACCGAAATTTACCAATTTACCGAAATTTACCTATTTACCAAAATTTACCAATTTACCAAAATTTACCAATTCACCAAAATTTACCAATTTACCAAAATTTACCAATTTACCAAAATTTATCAATTTACCAAAATTTACCCATTTACCAAAATTTACCAATTTACCAAAATTTACAAATTTACCAAAAATTACCCCAGAAATTTACTAACATTTACCTCAGTAATTTACCAGACATTACCCACTAATTTACCAATTTTACAATTTACCAAGAATTACCCCAGCATTTTACCAACATTCACCTCAGTAATTTACCAGACATTTCCTCACTAATTTACCAATTTTTTACCGAATTTTAATTACCCCAGTAATTTACTGCCAAAGGTTTTTACCAATTTACCAAACTTTACCAATTTACCTAAAATTACCCAAGCAATTTACCAAAATTTTCGACCAACTTTAATTACGAGTAATTCACCAAAAATAACTAATCATTTTATTTACTAAAAATTACTATTAATTCACCAAAAAAAAAAATTATCAAAATTTACTGGCTATTTACCAAAAACTTGATGTTTTTTGTTTAAACAAAAATTACACTAGAAATTTTTGAAAAATTTTGATTTTTTATGGCAAAAAAATTTTGGACGGATAAAATTAACAAAAAAATTAAAAAAAAAATCAACAAAAAATTTTCTCTTCTTGACTCGCGCGGGATTCGATCACCCAACCTCCGGCGTACCAATCTGCAACCTACACACCCTAACCACCCCATCTGTTTGTTGGGGGTGAGCCGTTTGCGAGATATAAGGGTTTACACAAATTTCTGCTTATCCATAACGTTGAAACACACTTAAACGTTCATATCTTGTAAACGGCTGAATCGATTTTGACCAAATTAAAAATTTCTCTAGTTCAGTATCAGAGCAATATTTTGCCATCATCAGTTTCGACTTAAAGTTCGGAGTTTTTGAGTTCAGCCCGGCACAAATTTATACATAAATTGATATATAAATCAATATATCAATATATACATGTAAAAACCATACATTACGAGATCCGTTTTGTATAAAATCGGGCATTGCGAGATCTTGAAATCCTTTTGCCGGATCTCGCAAGTTCTCTCATATGCCATGGTACTCGTGAGATCCGGGGGACCCTGTACACACATTTTCAGCCGGATCTCGTTTTGCCTACTATTCATATACTTATATACAATTTTTGAAAATAGATAAACGACGCATCTTGCGAGATCCACCCCCAAATCAGGTTTAGGCCGTTGGTGGATCTCGGTTTATGCGGATCGCGAAATTGATGGCGGCAATGCATAGAAAGGCACTGTTTACACACTGGAACGTGCGTTCGAACGAAGTTGTAGGGTTATTATTTGAGTTTTTAGCATTTTTCGAAATTTTTTGGGTCGGATCTCGCAATGCCTGTGTATATGTCGGATCTCGCAATGTACTATAAGACAGTATATATAAATATACATTTGTTAAGGGCCCAAGTGGCATCTTTTTTTGTTGTTGAATGGTAAACTGGCATCTTTTTTACAAAGTGGCATCATTTTGCGGATGCCACGTTAACATTGCTGTTATTTGATATCCTACAGGTCTGTACATTCCAAAAATAGGGTTAGTTTGGTGATGCCACTTTACCGGATATACAACCGCCCACACCCCTCAGGTTCAATATGTATATGTGGTAAAGTGGCATCTAGCATGTTTCACAACGTCTGCGCGCTACGTTGTAGTGCTCTCCTCACGCTACCCACGTATACGCAAAGCGTTTTTGTGCTCCTACATCATAAGCACGTGCGGAGTAGTGCAGCTGTATTATTACATGCTGAAAAATATTTTTGAATGTGAAGATGCCAGTCTCCTGTATATACTCTGGATGCCAGAATACCGTCGAACGACTATTCATATATATATATAAACTTATCTCGTTTTGCGCCATACGTCTTATCGTGATCAGCACACTCCAAAACGTCAAGAAAATCCACCCCCACCCAATTCTTGAACCATCATGACAAATACAATACCTTGACTTTCCGTTTCACGGCAAAGTCGGTAAAAATGAATAATTTTGTAAATGCCATCAAAAAATCAAAAATTTGTTCTTCTCTTCAAACAAGATGATATTTTAAAATGTTTACTGAACTTTTAAACGCCAAAAAATTTTAATTTTGAAAAATTGGTCGACATACTTAGTTGTGGATGTAAATTTTGAGCATCAAATTTTACATCAACATGTTGACATCGCATGTTGAGGTATCAGAAATAATGAGAAATTTCCAAAAATGTTTACTATAACCTGGCTTATTTACAGACATAAAATTCCTACTAAATAACAAAATTGATCATTTTTCTATCATTATAATTATTGGAAAAAAACATGGTAGATGCAAATGTCGACGTTGACAATTGTTGTGAGGGAGTGCATCTAAAAAAGCCTAAATCTTTGCTGACCACCTTGAAAAACCATTCAAACCTCATCCACCATGTACATCTCCACCAAATATGCTTGTATCTGCTACAGAAAGTAACAACACTTAGATGACTTAGATACCAAAAATCACAATTGATGTTGTTAGACAAATTGTTAAATTAAAAACAAAAAAATCACCTGGATATGACAAAATCGATGGAAAAATCATCAACGAATTTCCACCTTGACTGATTTGGTATATCACACTTTTTAACATGATACTTACGACTGGATTCTATCCCAACCAATGAAAGTATGCCGATGTTATTCCCATCCATAAACCAGGAAAACCAGAACATGAAACCTCATCTAATTGGTCTGTTAGTTTATTGCCAATCCTATCTAAAATCTTTGAAAAACTAATTTTACAAAGGTTATGGCTATAGACACTGGAACTACGAAATGCACAACTGCAGGTCACAACAGTAAGGGGTTGGGGAATCATGTAAAATTTTGTGAAAAGTTTTTCCAAAAGATCCCTGTAGAGGCGCTGATTGTCATTTCCCTACTGGATGACGCGGGTGTTGGCGTGGCAAGGGGAAGTGAAGTATTTATGAGCAATAGTTTCAGTGGTTTACTCGCTAGAGGCACTGATCATCATTTCCCTAATGGACAACGTGGGTGTTTGCGCAGTAAGAGGAATGGGATAACTTTTTACCAAATCCCCTAACGTCTGTGCGCCACCAGTTGTTCATCTTGTAGTTCCAGTGTCTATAGCTATGGCCAATTCTGGAAAATGAAAGGCTGATTCCAAACCACCAATTTGGATTTTGTTTGAAACTTGATACTATTCAGCAAGTACATTGTCTTGTCTAAAAAATTAAAAACTCTCTCTAAGATGAAAAATTTTGCGCTGCAGCTTTTCTTGATGTAAGCCAAGCTTTGATTGAGTGTTGCATGCTGGTCTCTTAATGAAACTTGAAAACCATTTTTCAGACATAGGCACTATAAGCTACAATCTTCTGACTCACTATCTAAGTGATAGAAAATTCAGTGTCAAATACTAGGATGCTTTCTCTGACTTCAGAACAATCCGAGCAGGAGTACCACAAGGAAGCGTATTGAGCCCGATATTATAATTATCTTCTCTACATGGGTGACATCCCTTTGACAAGCTTAATCACAATGGTGACTTTTGCTGACACACTGCAATTATCACACAAGATTTTTATCGAGATGTTGCAATGCACAAATTACAAAACAACTTAATTGCAAACTTGGAGAATCAAAATCAACAGTGAAAAATTGAGCTACGCCCTTTTTACCACAAGAAAAGTCAAAACAACTTGCTCACTCATGTTTAATAACAATGAAATACTTAGAACAAACGTCGTCAAACATCTACACTTACTCAATTTTGTTTGTTTTTAGTGATACTTATTAATCCAATGTTTTGTCGTTTTAAATAATTTTTACCTATAAGTATCAATTTTGGATGATTTATTACATGTTTTTACCTATTTTCATCATTTTTTATTCATTGGTGCATTATTTTTTTCAGAAATTTTAATATCAGTTTTGGCAATTTTCTGTAATTTTTGAACTTTTTTTCTGTTGAGATATTCTACGAATTTTTGGTAAATTTTTGTCAAATTTTACACTACCTATTTTTCATAATTTTTTAATTCTGAAAATTTTTGTTCAATGTTAAAAATTGTTTCACTATTGTTGATGAATTTTATCGTTGTAACATTGTTTAAAAATAACTAAGCAAACTTTTGATTATTTTGTGAAACTTTGCAGAATATTTTACAATATTTCATCTATATAACTGTTTTTAAAAAATTTCAGCTATTGATAAGCCATTTTTGATGTTTTGCCTTCAAATTTGGAGATTTTTTTCATCATTTCTTACTTAACTATCAGCGGTCTTATATTAAATTTGACCAATTATTATTATAAATTCGGCCATTTCTGCACAATTTTACCCAATTTGAAAGTATTTTTGCCATGAATACGCAACTGAAGTAGGTAGGTACCTAAAATGACTCCCAGTGACAACATTTCTAAAAAGTCGAAAAATGATCCGAAATCATGCACGCCCCTGCTTTCACGCGTTACCCAACTCGTGCAATATTGTAGATAGACAAAATTTACATAAAACCAATTTTGAAGAACTTTCAAAGTTCATGTTCGTATTTCATCCTAGTACAAAATGGAAGAAACTACGATGTTACTCGTTGGAAAATTCACCAAGCTAGCACGTAACTTCGTCAATTTTCACGCTGTAGGTAAGAGAAAAAAAACAGCTAAAGATGACCTAATTTCAAGAGATATTTTCTCATTTGAAGTGCTTGTCAAACTTTTCCCCTTTTTTCATCTACGAAGTAGGTACAGGTACATGTAAGTTATATGTATCATTTTGTAAGTTGATAGTCTTAAATTTAAATAAGCATTCGTTATGAATGATACTCGAGCTCAAGTAGGTACACCAAGCTGTATTTATAAATTTTCACCGCTTTTATCTTCTTACGGATAGTAGGAGAACGTGGTCATGCATAAGCATAAAATTCAATTAAACCGAGATCGTTATAACGAATTAGAAAATGGCTAAAAATTCACCCCGAATATAAAATTGGCTCTATCCGGAAGGTAATTAATTCCGATGGCGGGTTCGTATCATAACATAACACTTGAGAAAAATGAGCTCGATTGTGTTAAGCAAACAGCTGGCACTTCCTTGTACGCTGCTGGAAAAATTGGAATCGATATTTATGATAACAATGGTTATATTCTGCACTCTCGTAGGCTTATTTTGAATATATTCTCGAGTGATTGTACCATATGCTTTGTGTGGGTTGCCGCAGAGCCTACGATTAAAACTCGAACAAAACAGGAAAAGATTTTTCAAGAAAACTTATAAGCACTTTGGTAGTTTGTAAGATTTCCATAGGTAATTAACAAATCTGTATAACAATCCAGCGAAATATGTTAGCGAACGAATACCACGCGATCAGATTTTAATCAAAATCTTACGTTTACACTTGTAACGTACCAAGAAACAATCGATCAAATCGATTAACAGACGTGGATAGACTTTCCAATTCGATAAAATAGAAATTTTATTTAAATAAAAAATTTCAATAAAAAATTAGAACATAAATTCGTCGTACATAACGTATTTTCATAACGAACAAAGATGTTTACGCATCAAAAATTCTCGGAGTAATAACCCTAAACGTATACAATGACAGAATCGAAAATTTAACGCTTAAATTCTAACATAGCCGCGTATTTTTCTTTAGAACTGGACACAGCCAGTAAATATCGCGAGATTTGGCGAAATACACTTGTATTTGCTAAAATAATCGTAATTTTACAGCCAAATATTTCTACCTAACAATTCGCGTCAAAAACGTATTTTTTTATTTTTATTTAAAAATAAAATTCGCGAATTTGCAACTGCAAAAGTCGTAACACTCCCCCTCAGATTTACAATCACATGAATGTAAAGCTGGCAACACAAAAACGTAACTAAACAAGAGGCGCGTGATAACGTATTTGTAAATAAACAAAATCAGTATTCTAAATTCTACAAAAGATCACGAAAACGTACAATTGATCATAAATTCGTTAATTCATAATAAAATATCAGTTATTTAGAAATACGTACACGTTTATTAACCAATATCGCATACCATCGTTATGAAATATTCACCAAATATTCGCATCGTTTTATTCGTTAAAATCGTAATCAGAAAATTTGCACAAAGCAATTTAGTTCAGAAAAAAAATACACCTGTACTTTGAGAAAAAAAATACATTCGATCCATAGTTCGAGTGAACTATGAAAATCAACTTCAATCATCGTAAGTTTACTTATCATCATTACCGAAATCTCAAAACAATCAAGTACCTTAAATTTCCAAAATAAATCTTTTATGAGATATCGTTCATATGAGAGAGTATCTCGTTTGGTTGTAATGATCATTACATCAACGAATATTTTGATCTCTTTTAGATCACATTTACCAAAATCACCGTTTATCAAATCAACGATTGAGTGATCAATACAGATCACTTTTAGAATTCTGTAAGTACCAAAATTTGTTTTACAGTTTATAAATTCTCGTTTGTACAAATGAGTATCATTTGATAGCTCATTTCCGAAAATCGAATACATTCCTAAATCGTGTACTGTTTCCAAGCTTACAACATTCAGATTAACGTTTAAATTTTTCATGTTGGTTGTACTACTTGGTACATCATTTATAGAAAATTTCATGGTCACAAAGTTTGATGAAAATCGAGTCATCAGTAGATTGACCATTTGATCATCATTCAATTCTACTGAATTGAAAGTATCTCGTTTTAATTCGTTAACCAAAATTTGAAATTCACATTCATTTACGTAATTGTGCAATATAAAATTAGCACACATTGTACTCGTATTTTTACACACCAGAATCGTTTTGTTATCCTACACCAGAATCGTTTTGTTATCGTCAAAGGAGTTATTTTCCACACAGGAATCGTTTTCCACACAGGAATCGTTTTCTGATTTTTTTAAAAGGTTTTCTCCTTCGTATTCTGATTTTTTTATAAGGTTTTCTCCTTCGAATTCTGATTTTTTTATAAGGTTTTCTCCTTCGAATTCTGATTTTTTTATAAGGTTTTCTCCTTCAAATTCTGATTTTTTA
The DNA here is from genome assembly GCF_950023065.1 of Planococcus citri. Taxonomy (NCBI): domain Eukaryota; kingdom Metazoa; phylum Arthropoda; class Insecta; order Hemiptera; family Pseudococcidae; genus Planococcus; species Planococcus citri. The sequence continues at coordinate 14,527,071 of NC_088681.1, forward strand.
TAAGGTTTTCTCCTTCGAATTCTGATTTTTTTTATAAGGTTTTCTCCTTCGTATTCTGATTTTTTTATAAGGTCTTCTCCTTCGAATTCTGATTTTTTTATTTTTAACTAGGTCTAAACCCAAAGCGACATCGACAACATTTGAAAATACCCTCCCTTCGATGGAGCTTTTCACTACTTCACATTAGTTTTTTTTTTATTTTCATTTCCTACTGTACTCACATCAACGCAAATATCGCTTACTATTTTCGAAATTGTAAACAAATCGTTAACTTCACTCTTCCACGCATCATTACCTGATAATAAATTATTAGGATCGTTACTCAAATAAATCACAATTTTCTTTTCTCGTTTTTACACAATTATCAACAGTGGTCATTTCAAATTCAAGACCATTTAACGAACTGTTTTGAACTCGTTTACTACTATCGTTTTTCATTTTCGTATCACTTTCAACACATGATCGCATTCTTTGTCAATTTTTTAAAATTTCGTTCACCAAACAATTATCAAAATTATTCACGTTTGATGCCGCCCCTCCGATGGAGCTTTCTACGAAAACGTTCCTATTTTCGCAAACATTTACATTATTGTTAAATAAATTCAATTTCAAATCACCTGATTTGAATTGAGTAATTTTTAAAATCACTTTCTAAAATTAAACCGTTTTCTAAATTTAAATCGTTTACAAAATCGCGTAATAAATTATAATTCGAATTCGTTGAATAAATTAAATTCACCTTATTGTGACTCACGTACTTTTCGTTTTTCAAATTGAAATTACCTGATGACATGTATTTCAATGATACATCATTCATCTCAGCTTGAATTCGTTTCCCACCATCACATTGGACTGTATCAAATAATCGTTCAGTTCTGTCTGGGCTGCTCGTAATCGTCACCATTGTTTCGAATCTCGTATTCGGATCGTTTCTGCCACCATCGCCGCTAACCATTGGACCATTTTCGTATTTCAAATCACCAAAATTCTCGTTGCTTGTTTCGTTGACGTTTTCTGTCGCGTTCGAAATACAATCGCCGCTGACGTTCTTGTATCGTTTTTAAAGTTGTCAAAATTTTTCCTCGCTCGTTTCGTTGGATTCACCATTCGTACCATTCGTTTCGTCGTTGGAATCGCTTACACGTCGCTCAATTCGGAATCGGACACGTTTTTTGTCGAACTAGTGCCCAAAATCGCACTCAACATTTACGGATACGAAAATAACGAACTTGGAATCGGATCGGAAGGTCAATGAACCTTAGCTCGTGCTACCATCTTACGTTTACACTTGTAACGTACCAAGAAACAATCGATCAAATCGATTAACAGACGTGGATAGACTTTCCAATTCGATAAAATAGAAATTTTATTTAAATAAAAAATTTCAATAAAAAATTAGAACATAAATTCGTCGTACATAACGTATTTTCATAACGAACAAAGATGTTTACGCATCAAAAATTCTCGGAGTAATAACCCTAAACGTATACAATGACAGAATCGAAAATTTAACGCTTAAATTCTAACATAGCCGCGTATTTTTCTTTAGAACTGGACACAGCCAGTAAATATCGCGAGATTTGGCGAAATACACTTGTATTTGCTAAAATAATCGTAATTTTACAGCCAAATATTTCTACCTAACAATTCGCGTCAAAAACGTATTTTTTTATTTTTATTTAAAAATAAAATTCGCGAATTTGCAACTGCAAAAGTCGTAACACAAAATTACGCATACAAATGTTTTCACTCGCGTAGCTGTAGTTAAAGCTACCGACATGCCATCAAAATCTAGCCAATTAAATTTGCGAGTTAGACCAGCCTGGTACCGGGGCTTATGTATTATAAATTCATCTTTATCGAACGCTTTGGGATAACTGGCATGTTCACTGTCGTTTGTGAATTTTCTAACAACTTAATTTACATTCAAAGGGGTTCTACCCTCCAGTCTCGGCCGATTTCCATGTATACGAATAGAAGACAGCCAATTATATCGTACTTTCCAATTACGTGTAACTATTTTGGGAAAATATTTTTCAACTTGGCGAACACTAGTTGTACCTACAAGGAGTTATACCACCATCGAGTTGACTGAAACCTTGATATTTAATCCTCACTTGTCAGTAACAGGCTGTTTCGCTCTTGATGTAGGTATAGGTAGGTAGATCTAACACAAAGGTATGAAATGAAAATGTAGGCAGATAGTTGTTTAAATGGATTGAAACGGGTGAAAAAAACATTTTTAAACGCGTGGGAGTATACACGTTTGAATAGCACATTTTCTCGAACGTTCTCTCAAGATGTCTATTTTTCATTTCACACAAAAACGCTTTCATTTTCATTGCACTTTACGATTTGTAAATACATACGTATAAGGCAGCTTGAGATTACTTTGGTCTTTGGTCGAATCGAAAAGCACGATTTGAAAATTTCAATATGGAAAAATTCGTTGAAATTGGCAGGGTGATTTGATATTTGATTTTTCAAAAAAGGAAATTATACCTCGAAGAGTTCTTTGATTGTAAATTGCTTCGGTAAAGAAAAGGTTCTCTAAAGAATACACAGCTAACCCAACCAGCCAAATATCAATATTTGTTTTGTTTTTTTCTCTTAACGTTTGGAAAAGAACTTTGTTTGTTTTATAAATTTATATTTTTTATTTATTTTTTATCCACTTTTTTTCACGATGGCCAATAGGTCGACGATCCGAGTGTCATCCTTGAAAAAATGCCATAATTTTGAAAACTAGACCGAGAATTCAAAAATGAATAAATTTGCTGAAAATATCAATAACTTGATGAAGAACATACATAATGCTGAAGTTTTCTGAAAAATTGACAAAAATTGCGTAAAATTGTTGAGAAATGCGAAAATTTTGATTTTAAAATCAAGTTTCCAAAATAAGTGAATGAATCGATTCGTTTGAGGACGAGTCACTTATACGAGTCAATTCGTTCGCAAATGATTCATCAAAAATTATTCAATTCGTTCGCGAATGATCCACCACGATCGAATTATTCAATTCGTTCGTGAATGGTTCACTAAGAATTGAGTAAATGAATAGATTCGTTCGCGAACGAGTCATTTATACCAGTCAATTTGTCTGCGAATAATTCACCAAAAATTCTTCAATCAGTTCGCGAATGATTCACCAAAAATTAGGTAAATGAATCGCGACTCGTTCACGAACGAGTCACTTATACGAATCAATTCCCCCGCGAATGATTCATAAAAAAGTATACAATTCGTTCGCGAATGCTTCACTAAAAATTATTCAATTCGTTCGTGAATGATTCACCAAAAATCAAGTAAAAGAATTGATTCATTCACGAACATGTCACTTATACGAGTCAATTCGTTCGCGAATGATTCACCAAAAATTATTCAATTCATTCGCGAACGATTCACTAAAAAATCGAATTCGTTCGCGAATGATTCGCCAAAAATTATTCAATTGAGGAGGTTAGTGACAAATTTAGACAAACGCCATTTCCAAAAAAATCGAGTTAGGTATTGATTCTTATAGGACTTTTAACGCTCTTTTCATTGCCGAGGCCCGTTACTTACAAAATAGTTCATAAAAGGGTACAAAACTCAGTCAAAGTTTTGCCTCAAAAACTTTGAACGCGTATTTCATCCTTTTATGGACTATTTTGTGAGAAACGGACCTCGGCAATGAAAAGAGCGTTAAAAATCCCATAAGAGTCAATACCCAACTTCATCCACACTCCACACTTCACAGTAAGGTAGAAAATTCAGCACTGCATATTTTTGTACTTGATAAAAAACCTTAATTTTCTCGAAACTAACTTCATGGCGTTGGTCTAACTTTGTCACCAACCTCCTCAATTGGTTCGTGAATGATTCACCAAAAATTAAGTAAATGAACCGATTCGTTCGCGAACGTGTCACTTATACAAATCCATTCGTTCGCGAATGATTCACTAGAAAATCCACCTCGTTCGCGAATGATTCACCAAAAATTATTCAATTCGTTCATGAATCATTCACCAAAAATCAGGCATCGCGGAGGGAGGGGGTCAGTGCCTCCAACTCCAGCTCCGGCTCCCAAATTTGAAAAAAAATACCTCGTGCTCCGGCGATTTTTTATAAGTACCTTCATCTCCACCTCCGGCTCCACTTGAAAAATTTCAAGTACATACCTCTTGCTCCGTCTCTGGCTCCCGGAGCAAGGCCAAAAAAGGGTACCCTCCGGGGGGCTCCTGCCCTCCAGCTCCGCCTCCGGAGGTCGCGGAAGGGGGAAGGTTATAGAGCCTTCCCTCCGGCTATTTGAAAAAAAATACCTCCGGCTCCAGTTTCGGCTCCGAGGGTTTATTGTAAGTGCCTCCGCTTCCACCTCTGGCTCCAGTAGAAAAATTTCAAGTACCTCTTGCTCCGGCTCCGGCTCCCGGAGCAAGTCCAAAAAAAGGTACCCTCCGGGGGGCTCCTACCCTCCACCTCCACTCAGCTCCGCGATCCCGGCCAAAAATTGAGTAAATGAGTCGATTCATTCGCGAATGATTCATCAAAAATTATTCAATTCGTTCGTGAATCATTCACCAAAAATTGAGTAAATGAATCGATTCGTTCGCGAATGATTCACTAGAAAATCCATCTCGTTCGCGAATGATTCACCAAAAACTATTTAATTCATTCGTGAATCATTCACCAAAAATTGAGTAAATGAATCGATTCGTTCGCGAATGATTCACTAGAAAATCCACTTCGTTCGCGAATGATTCACCAAAAATTATTCAATTCGTTCGTGAATCATTCACCAAAAATTGAGTAAATGAATCGATTCGTTCGCGAATGATTCACTAGAAAATCCACTTCGTTCGCGAATGATTAGCCAAAAATTATTCAATTCGCGCTCGTGAATGATTCACCAAAAATTGAGTAAATGAATTAATTCGTTCGCGAAAGTGTCACTAAAAAAACCAATTCGTTCACGAATGATTCATCAAAAATTAAGTAAATGAATCGATTCGTTCGCGAATGATTCACTTTAAAATCCAATTCATTCGCGAATGATTCACTAAAAACTCGAATTTGTTCGCGAATGATTCGCTAAAAATTATTCAATTCGTTCGTGAATGATTCATTATAAGTTGAGTAAATGAATTGATTCGTTTGCGAACGTGTCACTTATACGAATCCATTCGTTCGCGAATTATTCATCAAAAATTATTCAATTCGTTCGCGAATGATTCACCAAACATAATTCAATTCGTTCGCGAATGATTCACTAAAAAATTCAAAAATGAACTTTGGGAGCTGAAGTTTTGGTTACGAAGTTTTAGAACATGCTCTTTCGATGTACCTACATACCTAGCTGGGTTTTGTTCAAATCGAAGAGTGCCAGTTCAAAAGGTTCCCTTATTACCCAAGTTTTAATTTTTTTTGTTGTTTAATATTTAGTATAACATTATTTCAAGTAACTCGCTCACAAATTGGTACTAAATATTACGCAAATTTTTTATCCTCGCAGGAAAATCTCATAGCTCAGTTCGAAGCAAGGGAATTAAATCATTCAACCCTGACAATATTTCCATTACACATGAATAGAGTTATAAGGTAACTTTGTTGTGACAAGTCGACTATAAACATGATTTATTTTCGCGTAAAAGAACTAGGTAAATGTTCAAATAAAACGAAAACTAACCGTATAACAATAAGTATTATATTTTTCTCATCGAATGAACACTCTCGAAGCAGTTATCCGATCATATGCAGATAACATAAATGCTGAACGAACTCGTATTTGTAGCTGGCAGGTAGTATTTTGTGTTTTTGAAATAAAACCTCATCCAATTCTTTATATCTGTAATTTCTGTACTCTCGATAATCTTTTCCTCGTTCTCGTACCCTTACAGCGAAGCGACTACCTCACTTGGCAGAGCCTATTTTGAGGAAAATTCAGAACTATACGCGAATAAGTACCTATAGGTAACCCTAAATACATTTTTCCCGCGGTATTATACCGCAAATTTGATTTTCAACCATCCCACGGATCGTGAATTTTGTCCTAATTTTATTTCCAATGCAAAACAAGCCACCTATATTCTTTGATGATAGGTTTCCAATACGATACTCTCGTACGTTGTTATATACCTACCTACGTCTACGTATATAAGCGAGTTCATTGATGCGGCAAAATACATTCTAGATTCGAATACGTATCTTTTGTTTTTCTCATCCGCGTAATTTTTCATCTACGTAGAATCAAAAATTCATAGGATACGCGAAACACACAGCCTAGAGCAAAGGCGCAGCTTTCCTTTCGTTTGTTTTTCGCTGCCTGTTGGCGCGTTGCGAAGTTGAAATATCCGCGACAGCGACGGCATTTCGAGTACAGTTTGGCAAATTGCGAGATAATAGGTACATATTTTTTTGGCTTTGTTTTCATCTGGCTTTTCAGCGCGGTTTTTGTAACGCCAACGCGCTTCAACTTCACGTTGAAAGAAGAAAACTTCTATTTACGGGTGTCATTAACCACATCGACTCGCTGGCTATAAAGGCGAAAAAGCACCCAAGCTTTTGGATGTTTTGGTTTTTTTTCTCTCTCCTTTGGTTGTGTGAGCTTTCATCGAGTCTAATTTAATTTTCTTCTTTTTGTTTTCCTTCTTCTTTTTTTATGCTTTGAGTTTTTGGTTGGATTTAATACGATTTAAAGTCGCGTAATGATCGTGTGCTGCGGTGTAGTCAATGAGAAAAATGACCGGATTATACGCAGTGTAATGTTGTCGAAGCGGATTACGACGTAATAACCGAATTTTTACCAGCGGTTTAATGCGATTGTGAATAAATTAAAAATCTCGAGTCGTTTCCGACCAACGTTGATTATTTTCTAAACATTTTGTTGTGTTTTGGACTGGATAAAATATACGACGAAGTAAAATGAAATTGAAACGGTGTTGGATGGAAAATTTCCAGTTAGAATTTCAGCGTTTGGTTGAAAAGTAGTATCTTCGCAGCCTTCATTTTGAAAAAGTAAAATTTAAAAAAAACACTCATCACGCATTTTGCGTGAGAAGACCGACTTTTCTTCAAATACAAATCTTTTACATAATATGTACCTATGAACAAAAATTGAGTCACTTTTTTTGAAACATTTGTATAGCAATAGATCTGTTTACAATCGAATCGAATCATTTACGAACGATCGGTGATTAGATAAATTGATTGATTTCTTGGTGAATCTTCCGCAAACGAATCAATTAATTTACGATTGATTCGATTTTTGTGAAACTATTGCACAGGAATTGATCTGTTTTCAAGCGAAGTGAATCGAATTGAATCATTCACAACCGATTGGTGATTAAACAAATTGATTGATTTCTAGGTGAATCACTCGCGAACGAATTGAATTATTTTTATAGTGAAGCATTCGCGAACGAATTGTATACTTTTTGGTGAATCATTCATAAACGAATTGAATAATGTTTGGTGAATCATTTGCGAACGAATTGGGTAATTTTTGAAAATATGAATAGGCCTACATTTTTTTTTTTTAGAAAAGTGAACTAATGCGAATAGGTACTACTAGTTTTGAACTATTCTGGAGCCTCCAGTGATTTTTCAATTCTTTTCCTGTGCATAACTTCAAATGACTGGAAAGGCCAAAAAATAAAGTCAAAATCAAAATTTTGAACATTTGGTTTTGAAATTTGCATTTTTGAAGAGATTATAGGTAAGAAAAAAACACAAAAGCTTGATTTGAACATTTTGAAAGGAGGAGTCCCGATAAGTAAATATCCAAAATACAAATCGGATGGTTAACCCAAAATTACCATTTTTTGGGCTCGAGGGGTTCCCAAAGTTGTGATTACAAAAAGAATGTTAGGAGCCACTGAGTATTATTTTCAAAAACTTTTTCAGCGTAAAATATCTGTTTGAACTTGATGAACGTTATGCGAGGTGATTTTGTTAAAAGGTGACTTGGAATTATTAAGTGTGGTGGTTATTGAAATATATTCCTATGGGGGGGGGGGGGGATAGAAATATTCCCTAGAGAGTGAACATTTCTCTTTAACCAGCTAGTTCAGAGTACACTTAGTAACACGAATCAACTTCTTACATTATCACATAATAAGATGTCCACCTTTACGTGAATAAAGACAGATATGGGACGATTTGTTTAAATAATATATTTACACAAATATCCCTGCAATGTAAGCCAAACTTAGTATATGAAGACGGGGTACTTAGAATGGTTTGCAGACTAGGGGTCTTAGTTCTAGTCATACATCACACGGTGATGAGGGAATAATTATGAGTCGAAGACGAGTCCTGACTGTCAATAAGTAATTAAACTTAACATCCCTTATGAATTAGTCGATATATCCAAGGATTATACTTGACATTGTACTCATAAAGGATGAGCAAAGGAGGCACAAGTACCTCAAAACACTGTACACTTCACCCTACTCCTGCAGGCTCTCCTAATACTAAGGCCTATTTAGGGGACACGTTAGAAGCTCCATATTCAACTAGAGACACTTACCCATGTCCAGAATCCAGGATAAATGCCCTGATGGTACCTCATGAACGCAACGGCATAACGGGATCACGAGTTAATATACAATTAATTTAACCATCTTTGAGTGGGCATTATCAAATAACCGAAGTGTGGCTTGCCAACCATAAGTACAATGTTTACCGAATGACAGAGATGTAGCGGGCTCGAGATTCTACATCCAAGTGATTTTACAGCGAAGATGATCCATGGTTGTACCATCGATTGTCAGAAGTTACCACGTTTCCCCTCTTTTGGAACTAGTTTACCTTCCCCTCCGGTGAACAAGTACAGTAGGGACTACCTCAGGTGAAGAGGGTTACCTGCATCACCCAAGGCAGTCAAGGCATAACTCCTCCTTACAATTTTCCTATTTTCGACGCTTGTGGGCAGAAATTGGGGGGTTTTGATTTTTGGAAACTTTTGGAACCACCATTTTGAACCTACCCCTTTGAGCCCTCCTAAAAAGCTTTTTACAGTTTATTAGTATCTGATAGACCTTCATCCTACCAAATTTTGAGCTCAATAAAATTTTTCGCTGGTACTCAAAAATCCAGTTTTCCATTTTTTCGCAATTTTGAAATTTTGGGAACCCCTGGAAAACTAGAAACCTGCGATTTGCGCCAAACGTAACGTTTTGAGGTATTTCAAAATTTTAATAAAAACAAATTCGACAACTCTTGATTTTGAAATTTTTGGAATTTTGAAAATGCAAGTAGGTAAGTGAAGGAAGCTTTGAACTGCAAAAAAAAAAGAAGGCAGGTACCTACTTTTGTTATGATTGCTTATTTTTTCATAATTTTGAAAATTACTGTTTTTAAAATTTACATTTTGAAAATATAATTTCAATATCGTACAAAAAATTGGAATAAATTTCAAAATTTTCAAATCACACTTTTGAAATTTTGACAATTTTGTAATTCGATCAATTTTGGGTTTGGGTCATCCCACCTCAATTCGACCAATGGTTTTTGAGTCATGTCTTTCGATTTCGCTCAAATTTCTTTTACAATGTCTACCCACCCAATAAGTAAGAAACCGGCAATCAGTTTGGTCCCAACCCTTCTCAGGGGGTGGGTGGGGGAAGGGCTTCAATTATTTTCATATTGTCTCGAGGTATTCAACTTTAGCAACGCATGCCTCCAAAGCTATGATACTTTGATCAAAACTGATTTCACAGTTTAAAAGGGCATTGCTTTTTAAACTTTTTAAGTATTTTTCAAAAGTTGAAAGTTGAACTTTCTAATTGAGAGTTCAAGTTTCAAAATTGCGCTGTAAGTGGGAGCTACCATTTAAAATTCTGAAAAACTTTCCATAGATGTATCTTTTGATGCTTTTTCGAAATATCTTAATTTTCGAAATGGGATTTTTTAATGAAAAGGAGCACCCCCTCCCCCAAATTTGGACAAAACTTTCAAAAAAAATCTGGGGCATGTGATATATTGAATTGTATGTTTTCGGAGACGCTGAACACGAATATGACGTTAGATTTTTGATTGGATCCCATTCATGGCCCCCAGCACCTCCCCAAGGGGGGTAAAAGTCAAAAAAAATGGTTTCATTCGTGTAACACATGAAATAGTATGTTTTCGGTATCGTTGAACACGAATATAGTCTTAGTTTTTCAAATTGACCTCACCCAAGGCCCCCAGAACCTTCGAAAGACATGACTTTCAAAATCTTTCACAAGATAACAAATGCGTATCTAAAAATCGCAACTTCTAAAAAGTATTTTTCCACTTCTACTGAAAAATACGTGAAAATGATGGGATGCCAAAAACAGACAAAAATTGAATTGTTTTACTCGTATGTACGAGACAGTATAATTGTTCGAATTAGTTCATCTACTTGGTTGGTTTTCAGACAAAAAAATAAAAACAACTTACTCACACCTGACTGAGGATAAGATGTCTTTGACCTGTCATCTCAACATGCAAATTAATTTTTTAAAAACGCAGGAACCTACCCACACCTGAGTAGGTCTAGTATATCGTAAAGAAAGGATGACGTTGGCCTATCATAAGCATACATCGCAAACCTCGAGACTTTTTTTTCTAAATGTCAAAAAAATACAACCATGATCGATGAAAATCACCATCTCGTTAAATTTAATACAGTCCAATTCGACCCAATGAATCGAGAAAATATATTCGTACGCATACGCACATTCAATTATTTCACAATAAATTAGACAACTCGAAGCCATACCTACGCAAGAATACCCAAGCAGAAAAATTTTTCAAAATATGGAAACCTATAATAAATTTTAATTGCGTGAATTTCGCGGCGCGTAGGTACTTTTTATCTACTCGTTCAGGGCACTGATCTGCAGCTGTACACGACGTAGCTTTCTAAATTATAATTTATCGTTTAAAGAACCTTTGCAGCGTATAACTGCGGGTGCCACGCGAATCGCATTTAAACTTAATTACACCGGAGCTCTAATTAGACATCAGGTAGGTACCATAAGACCTAACATAGCCTTTAGGATTAGTAAAATGATCTCATCTTCGACGTTGTAGCTGGAATAGTAAAACACAGCCACGTCAACGTTTACTTTATCCCTACGAACCATAAATTTACGAAATTATTATTTTTCTTATCGACTCGCAAACTATATAAAACGAATATAATTTACACCATCGTAGGTACTCGTCGTCGGTGAAGGAGTCAGGTGTGTAAGCGTCACCTGAGCCGATATGACTGCGCCGTCGCGATCGAGTAAAATTGAAATCTGTATATGGGACAATTGTATGACCTATTTACCTACCTTTTTGTTCATCACGGTAGGGTAGGTAGCAGGTAGCTAAATTCACCCCGAATCTTACCTCTAGCTACATTCCATCAACTGACCAACGTTATCTTAGACGATTTCATAATTCGATTAATTTTCTGCGGTACCGGTCCGAAAGGCGAAAACCGATGCCCGGCAGCAGCGACAGCTACGTTTGGCCAAAATCTCACGTAAATGGTGAAATTTTATTACGACGCGAACGAGAAAAACATTACACCTACGCGAGATTTTGTAAATGCCCATTTATCGATTACTTCGCAGCCGCAGCCACAGCAACAATACGATATTTTGTTATTTTCACGATTTTCCAACGTTTTTCTCTCACTATTTATATTTTTTTAAAATGAAATTAAAATTCCGACGTGCCTTATCTGTTATGCTCCCCCGCGAGCTTTCGGATGCTGACGTCGCTGGATGGCGTCCTTCTGTATCTCGAAATACTAATGACGCTTCCGTTGTTGTTGTTGTTGTTGTTATTAGTGTTGACAACTTCAAAGCTTCCGTTTAGCTTGTTTATACAACGAGTTACCCCTACCACATGCCCGGCCGGCCACGCCGCACCGCCGGTTTCACTCCTTGTGAAAAAATTCATTTATAAGCGGAAAAGTGAAAAATATTCAATCTATTTTTCGACGGAATTCGCACGTTCTTGAGATTTACAATTTCCTCGAGGAAAATTGTTCGTCGGAGGTGTCGCTTTAAAGAACACTCGACACTCGATTCTTTCTACCTGAGCCGAAGACGTCGTGAAGATGGGGTTTTATAATCTTGAAATTACATCAACGTTAAAGATTATAGAGCCTTGTTTTCTTAGACGATTCGAGTAAACCAGGTTAGTTGGGGTCAAATTGGATACAGGCGATGGTGGTAGTACGCAGTCAATTTCGCTGAGGAAAAATATTTCAAGCATTGAGGGCGAGGACGAATTTAGTATAATTTTTCTCCAAGTCAAATAATTAGGTTTGAAAAATAAAGATGTAAAATTTCAATGAAAAAACAATAAAATTACTATTCATTTTGTTACCTAGAGTAGATCATGTGCATTTGTTCAGGAAATGGAGCATTAAACCACTAAAAATGGTCAATTGTGAATTTTCAAAAATTTGATCAAAATCAAAAAGTCAACTAGGACAGCTGAAATTTTGGTTATGAAAGTTCAGGAAAACCTCTTGAGGTGTCCACCGTCGCTTCGATTTGAACGGGACAAGAAGTTTAGAAAGATCATGATCTGGAACCCCCATTTCTTCGACTTTTCAAGGGGACTGTTCACCAGGCATTCTATCAACATGTTTTCGCCATTTCTTTCTGTAATCTTTCACTCGTTTAATGATTGGCTCTGCTCCTAGCTCCTTCAGGATGTCTTTGTTCCTTTTCCTATTTTGTCTCGTATATATCCTGCCGTGGCTCGCATGAAGATCATTTCCACGTTGGTTACTCTGCTTTTTATATCCTTTCTCATTGTCCATGTTTCACTTCCGTGTAGCAGCATTGGTCTTGCCAGTGTATTGTAGATTCTTATTCGAGTTTTGGCTCTGACTTTTCTTGGAGGAATGGCTCGGTTTATCGTTCTGCTTACTCTCAGGAATTCATTGACCTTAAGTTGTGAGTCGAATTCCTCTTCATATGATAGCTCACATCAGAGATATCTAAAGCTTTTGCCATTTCTCCCTGTAATCTTTCACTCGTTTAATGATTGGCTCTGCTCCTAGCTCCTTCAGGATGTCTTTGTTCCTTTTCCTATTTTGTCTCATATATATCCTGCCGAGGCTCGCATGAAGATCATTTCCACTGTGGTTACTCTGATTTTTATATCCTTTCTCATTGTCCATGTTTCACTTCCATACAGCAGCATTGGTCTTACTGTCAGTCCATTTACAACAATTTTACTGCGTACTGGCTCTTTCCCCTCGAAGGCCATCACTTTTGTTTTTGACGACAAGATTCTCATTCCATATTCATCAGCTACTTTCTGAAGGCATCACTCTCTGCAAGTCATCTTCGTTGTCAGCAAAGACCAACTGATCATCAGCAAATAGCAGGGTATTAACATGGGTGTCATTGATGTCTGGCCATTTTGGCTTGGTTTTCAGCCATTCTTTAATCATGTTGTCAAAGTAGATATTGAACAGACTACATGGCATTGGGCATCCCTGTCTTACTCCTCTTCATATGTATCTTCTTTGTTTCCAACATGTTTCCAAATCTTACTCTTATTACATTAACCGTGTATATTTCTTCAATTAAGCATACTATTTGTTCATTCACTTCAATTTTCCTCAGGATTTCAAACAACTTCTTCCTTTGGACTTGATCGTACACCTTCTCCAAATCAACAAAGAACATGTGGGTTTCTAGGTTATATTCTTGTCTCTTCTCCATCAGCAGCTTTGTTGTGTATACCCCATCTTTGCATGATCTTCCCTTTTGAAATCCATTTTGGCACTCCAATATTACCCTATTGACAAAAATTGTGCTTACAACATGCTGAAATGCATGCTTTTTTGCATATCACACACATGTGTGAATTTGGACTTTTACAGAAAATTGTCTGCTTTACAGCCAGTGAATAGCATGCTTAAAAGTAAACTAAATGTATGTACAAAAAGTGCGGAAATTTTAGCAGAAAAATTGCTCATAACTCACAGGCAATACTACCTACCGATCAATTGTGAATTTTAAGACATTCCAATAGATAATTTTTTCAAAAAAATAAAAAAAAAATTGAAAAATTTCCATCGAGTGCGGGGATTGATCCCTGGTTACTGCGTTGAGCGGCCACTTAACTCACTCGGCCATCTCGCAGCTTATTAGACTAGAGGTTACTTTTGCATAAATGGTATTAATTTTTGGACTTAGAAAAATGTTTACTCACTGGTGCATTTTAGAAAATACTTGGTTGCTAGATTGCTTCTGTTTAGCATGCAAAAATGCACATTTTTAACGCTATAATGCCCCGATGTGCAAGCGTGTCCGTAAAAATCGGACACAACGGTATACAAATCCAGTAAAACGGACACTTTGTGTCTGTACTTCAGAACAATACCTATTGTTTAGTGAAGAACAGACACGATGTGACCGCAGAGCGTTCACAATGTGACCGCTTGCTGATGGAATAGTTGCCTATACGAGTACTATGCTACATGGTACGAGTATGAGTATAGCAATGTCAAATGTATAAATAAGTTGCTCATTGTTTTCGTAATCACAAATTTTTCAAAACTTTTCCCTCGCTTCACTTGGGCTATTCAAAATATTCGTATTCCTCTCGAAAATTTTCAAAATTCTAAAATTAAAAAATTGAAAGGAAAATTCCAGAAACATTCTTTGTACCTATTCAAACCATTTGAAAAGTGCAAATTTTTCATTTTTTCTGAACACAGCTAGGTACTAAATTGTGCTCTGGTGAAAATGTAAAATAAAACATACATACAAAAGTGGTCTTTTTTTCAATTTTGGAACCAATGTTTTCATAAAGTTTTGCTCTCACTTCGGTCAAGCAGTAATTTTGCCTTTTCCCAATGACATATTCAGTCATTTTGAAGAATTTTCGAGAAATAACACAAAATTTCGATTTTTTTGCGTCTAAAAACCTGCCCCCCCACATGCCACTGGTGTTCAGCACACTATAATTTTAATTTTTGTCAGGAACCCCATAATTTAATTTTTTTATTTTTTAAAAAAATATGTATTTCATTCTCATAAACGCATCACACACTGCTCAAACACACCTCAATAAAATTGAAAAATTATTTGCTACACATACATATTTTTGGGGGAATAAATTACTCAAAATTGATAAAAAAAAAATTATCTCCTTGAATGAGGCTCGATTGGCATGTATGCACACTTCGATACTAATTTCTAAACCTTCATCAGTGGTGTACTCTTATAAATGAAGATGAGAAACATCCCTTACACACGGGGTAGAGGAGGCAGTGACCAACATAAACATCCAAGAGAAAGTAGATGCACGGAGAAAACCGGTTCTGTCACTATACATTTCTGTGCAACTACCCTAAACAGTTTACTGTATCTACAGGCTAGGTTTTGGGATGGAATTCATCTTATTGTTATTGTAGTCCCAAACAAAAGAATATTTTCTTTTGTTAGGCTACATAAATGAGAACTAGGTACATACATACTGTGGTGGAATATTTTGCCTACACGTTTGCCGAAGGGGAAACATGAAAAACGGACATAATGTGTCTGAAAAAACCGGTTTAAACAGACACAAGCAGTCTCAAATCCGCGGACACAGCAGACACATTGTGTCGACGTTTTTGCACATCGGGGCACGCTTTTACACCA
Source organism: Planococcus citri (assembly GCF_950023065.1). NCBI lineage: Eukaryota > Metazoa > Arthropoda > Insecta > Hemiptera > Pseudococcidae > Planococcus > Planococcus citri. The sequence continues at coordinate 14,542,691 of NC_088681.1, forward strand.
GTCCAAAATCACACATTGTTATTCGGTAGATAGTATTGCCTGTGAGTTATGAGCAATTTTTCTGCTAAAATTTCCACACTTTTTGTACATACTTTTAGTTTACTTTTAAGCATACTATTCACTGGCTGAATAGCATACGATTTTTTGAAAAAGTCCAAATTAATGCATGTGTGTGATATGCAAAAAAGCATGCATTTCAGCATGTATGTTGTAAGCACAATTTTTGTCAATAGGGTAATATTGGAATGCCAAAATGCATTTCAAAAGGGAAGATCATGCAAAGAATAGGGTTTTGGCTCTGCATAGCCCTTGATTCTTCTCGCTAGCATCTTTGCAAGTAGTAATTTGTAAGCAGCATTTAGCAGGCTAATTCCACGGTAGTTTCCAGGGGCATTTTGGTCTCCTTTTTTGAAAATGGGTATTACAATTACAGTACAGAAGTCATTGGGTATGGTAGAGAAAGCTATAGCAGTCTCTTCTTGGTTATCGCGGCATTCTTGAACAAGCCTGTTGGTAACTTATTGCTGCCTGGGGCTTTTCCATATCTGGAGCTTTTTAAGACTCCATCTAGCTTTTCCTAAGAGAATGGCTCATACTCGTTCTCCTCATGTCCACTTGACAAGAGATTTGCCATTTAAGCCGAAATGCCGGTTGATTTTTGTAAATTTGCTGTTTAATAGGCGCGCAAAAATGACAGTAAATTTGCGGTAGAAAAAACGCCGGTTAGAAAAAGCTACTTTTTATAAAAACAGCTGTTTTTGACCAGCAAATGGCAGAATTTTTTATTTGCCGAACTGCTGGTTCTCACAAATCAGCTGTTTTTTATTCACCAATTATAGTGCACATGCGCAATGGGTATTCACAACTTCTTTTTAAAAAAATTGAATAAAAGTAGGAAGTGCGGTACATGTATACCGCTTGAAAACAGATAAGTATATTCACCTTGCAATGATAGCTGTGTGGTTAGAGCATTGGATCATCAAGCAGGAGTCCTGGGTTCGATCCCCGCTTAGGCTAGAAATTTTTGTAGATTTCAGGTTTTTATTCAGCGATTTAATGCATTAGGTATTTAAACAGCAGCCGATTTTTTCCTGGCGTTTTTTAATGGCAAATTTATTGTCATATTTGAGCCGGCTTTTTCACTGGCTTTTTTTATAGGCGAATCTATTGTCAAGTGGGTGGTTTGTCGCTTCGACTTCATTGTCAGGATCACTCCATAGGTTTGCATAGTATTCGACCATTTTCTCGCAGTCTGGTGGGGCAATGTTGGCTCTGTGTAGGTACCTCATCTTCTGATATTCTTTTGATTATTTTGTACACTTTTGGATTCAGTTTATATGCATCCCTCTCCATGTTTGCCACAAACCTTTCATATTGTTCCTGTCATGTTTCCCTTATCTTTCTTGTCTTGCGGCACTGTTCTTTGTAGCTTCCTTTGTCTTGTTTATTCTTTGAAATCATCCACTTCCGGAAAAGGTTTGGTTTCCTCTTCACTTCTCTTCAGCTGCTCAAATTGATTATTCAATTTTTAGGAAATTTTTGAAAATTCAAAATTGACTAGAGACCTGCACATTTTTAGCAAATTGTGTTTGTTTGATTTTTTAAAAATTTATTCATCTAAAAATGATGGAAATAAGTCCTGAAACGAATATGTCACCATTTTGGGCCATTTTGAATCCGCCAGTGGGATTTCCAATTTCCCTAGAATTTTAAAAATTTTCCAAAGGGTGTGAATATATCAATCAGGGCAGATAAAAATTGAGAAAAGGTTTCCAAAAAGACTTTTCACCTGCATTTTTTTTTTTTTTAGAAAATTGATGAGGAGTACTGAGCTCAAAAAATCAAATCTTTTCTGTTTGTGAGTCATTTTGGGCCATTTTAAATCCACCAGTGGGATTTTCAATTTCTCTGGAATTTTAAAAATTTTCCAAAAGGTGTGGATATCAATTTGGGCAGCTAAAAATTGAGTAGTGGCGTATCCTCGACCTACTCTTCAAAGGAATTATCTACATTTGAGTGGATTTCCAAGAAGACTCCAAAAAAAATTGAAAACACCAAAATTGAAAATTTTTTAGGTATTTGAAAATATATTGATTGCAAAGGTTTTGAAACATCCTCTCGTATCATAATTCGTGAAATATCGTTTCCCATTCAAATCCGCTGGGTTCAATCTCTTTGATAATGAAACTGGTCATTTTAAATACTGAGATTTGAACGAAATACGAGTAGGTAGGTAAGTGTTGCATAAATAAATACAAACAATTCACTCGATGAAATAAAAAATTTGAAATCTCTCAATCATTTGTTTCAAAGAAGCGTTGAAAAAAACAACAATCAACTCACATCTGCATACAAATTGTTAGCATTTTCCATACTCGTATTATGGATCAGGGCGTTTATCTCATTTACACAACACATCCGTAAAATAACGAGATAACCGCGTCGAGTAGAGAAGCCAAACAATGCCAAATTAATAGCATTAAATTTCGATTTATTCGCCTTCGTAGATATTATGCGAGTTATCGTTTCATGTCGCTTTTAACATCGGCATCGACATCGGCATGCTTTTCGCATCGTTTTCATTAATATGTAATAATTCGTCTATTTCGGTATAGAGAATTTCGATCTACTAGATACGTGATTGGTATTGGATACTACACGATTAAGGTCTTGTTCTAGGTACCTAGCTACCTACCTACCCTACCTAGTACCTATAATGTACCTCTAACCTCTATCTACCTACGTGGTGTTGTAAAATCCATATAAATTCCAAGTTGAATTTCCATCAACGTGGATAATATATTTATATACTCGTACACGAGGCTCTCTCTATAAAAGCGCAACATATTCTCCGACAATATATAAATTTCTTCCGAAGCGAAGATTCTGATAGTAAATTGTATCGTTTTTCGAGAACGTGGGCGCGATATGAAGGGCAAAAAAAATGAAAAAAGAGCTTGGAAAAAATATAGGCTATACCTATACGAGTATAAGTTACACTAACGCGACGGATAAACACCTGTTTGTATCGATAACAAGAATCCACTTATGAAGCCCTGTTTTCGATGATGAAAATTTCATCTTACCTACCTATATTTTGTACGATGAATCTGCATTTTATTGAAAAACAATACACTGTGTATACCTCCCATATCGAAACTGAGCTGTGTGGATAAAATTACGTCGATATATATCTCATCTTATAAAGTATGACTTTCTGATAGGCAGCTTATGGCGATACAATAGCTTACGTATATATTGATCTTTCCATGATGTTAACTTTTTACAACAGCCCAGCTGATTGAATTTGCAGGCTGGAATATTTTTTAAAAGAAGAGTCAACTGGCAAAGTACATAAATATGTATAGTAAAGGGTGAAAAATCTTTATGATTATTTTCATAATGTCGTCATGTTCCACGAATAGAAGAATATCATACAAATATTGAAATTTTATCAGTATACCTTCTATACGTAAACGTAAATCCTTTGAAGTAGAAGACAGAATACGACTCGAGGCAATTTTTCCAATTTCTCAGTTTAGTAAATTGTCATCTCTATGGTCCATAAAGAAATTCAAAAATAATTTAATCGATATCATACGCGATATATGAAGAAGCTTCGAGAGTTCAATTTGTTCTTTGTACCTTTCAAAGGGTTTGTACATTGAAAAGGTAGCTGCTTCTTTTAAATTTATTTCTTAAGATTTGAAATTAAAATTTTATTACTCGTAAAATATGATGTACTTTAGAGTGGATCGTGAAAGGAAAAAAAAATGTCAGAATGTTTTGACCAAATTTACTGTATAGACTTTCCTTTTGAGTTTCATATATCTGGGAAAAGTCGCTGGAGAGAAGATAGAGACCCCCTCAAAAAAAACTGAAATTGGGAAACTTGATCATAAATTTGAATTGAAAAAAATTCGATTTTTTATTTCTTACAAATAAGTGTAAGTTTTTTTCAAATTGAAAATAGTCAAAAATTTTTACAAGATTAAAATTTATCCCTACTTGAACAAAATTTGTCAAAAATTGAAAAAAATTCAATGTAAAAGTTTGGTTAAAAACTACTACTTAGGTATTAGAATTTCTGACAAATTCGCAATTTTTGCTCCTTTGGTGAGTGGGGGGGGGTACAAGTTACCTCTAAATACACTTAAGATGTTCACATCTCTGCAGATGAAGTACCTAATGAAGCAAACTCGTGTAATTCGCGTAATAAACCAGGTTTCTGGTCGTGAAAACATATCTATATGGGTAGTTCTACCAATTTTACACTTTTTGTGTCCGTGTAAAATTTCACTTACAGTATGCACATGAAAAATAATGGTGAATGGTTTTGTCAATAAAAGTTGCCCCCATCTAACATTTACAGGCACTACAATGAATTTAACCCCCTCCCCCCGGGCCACAGACCCCCTTATATGATCAAAAGTTCCATCGTCATGGCTGTCTCACATCTCGTTTTTAAATAGTTACATCGCTGGTTAGCAAAGAGTCGTGATGTTCTGCAATTTTGACATTCGTTTTTTTATTCCCGAAAACTACACGAAAATTACAGTATGAACACAATTCACTTCAGTGACACCTATATGCTGTGGAGTGACCTCACACCTCTGTCTTCGAGTTTTTGTTCCCTCGGCGTGGTTAATTTTCAATGCATTCCCAACGGCTCACTATTTACAAATTTTGGTGTTTGAAAATGGCAAAACTGTTTAGGCAGTTAACCAAATCTTGTCCCCTGATAAAATATTGAATCCGAACACCGCTATCCAATATAAAAACGTGATTCCATGAAAATATGGTTATTTATCTTTTGCCGATTCTTTCGTCATGGTTTCTCAGCTTCGCCATACACAAACAGAGAAAAACTGAGAAATGTTGAAAAATTATTATGTGGTGAGTACTGATACTACTTACACTAAAAAACACGAATTTAAACAATTTTACATTTATATTATCCCTACTTAATGAAGTTTTATCCACCGTCATGGGGAATGACGTTTTTTCCTTCGTCATGGAATTTATACTTTTTTGACCAAGCCGGAGAAATTTTCACCTAGAAATCCTTAAAATTCGTGGTATATTCTCAATTAAAAAATTATTTGAATTACTGAAACACATTTCTTAATTTTGTAGGTGATCAGTTCTCTCAAAAAAGACCAGTTTTGATTCGAAATTTGCAGAAAAGTCCCACATTTTCAAATGGCTCTCCCCCCTCCCCTGAGAGATATGAATTGGGCACAACACTATCAATGAAGTCTCTAGTGTATATATTAACCATTCCAACCAAAAAAAAATTCTCAAAAAAATTTTTTTTTGGCGAGGAAACATACTGCAAAATTGTGTAAAATTGATAGAACTACCCATAGTTATTTTTATGACACAACCATATCGTACACTTTCCACTCGAGATGAGAAGAAAGTTTCGAGAAAATGATAGTTTTTGTCACAACAGAATATTCGCAGATTGCTTTGAAATATACATTTATACATATATGTAAATTTCCCACCATCCACCGTCAATGCCCTATCATTCGCATTTTCAAACAACAACAACAACAACACGAACACGACGACGATGGTTTTATCGAGAATGAAACTCTTATTGTTGATGTTGGTGAACTAGTAGAAATAGAAACGAGAATCTCTAAACGCTCAACTGTTTTCCTGAAAGTGGAAATAGTTGCGTTAAATCGACAATATGCCACAAAAGGTCGCCGCAGATTATTCGCTTTGTTTCATTCGATACGGCTGGGTGTATCTTTGATGTGTCTATTAGGGTAATTAACGTGGCAAGAGTAATGTTAGCTGCAGATGTACGAGTTATTCGGATCGTTGAGTGCCTTTCAGGTTCGGTTTTTACCATTTCTCAGGAACCTTTGAACCGATTTTGATGAAATTTAAAATTTCACCACTAGGCTACTAGCCGGACATTTGGTCGCCATCGTGATGTTTCAGAAGTTCAAAGTTTCCACGTTTATCGAGCAACAAAAGCCTTCGAATCTGTTTTCGAACGAATTGTTTACGTATAACCCCAATCAATCCGGACATTGGGAGTATTTCTTGTCTTTACATTGTACCACTAGTTATACATTCCTATTGTTGCATCAGAAAGAGATAGGAAAAATGTATAGGTAGTATCCAAGTAAGTCCAATGCAATTGATTATAAATAAATTGTAATTAATTGAGATAGATGCTCGGTGGCATAGTGAGATGAGCCTCGACTTTCTGACCAAGAAGTCATGGGGTTTGAATCCTGCTAGAGATGCAAGCTTTAACGTGTAATGTATCCATTGTAGTGCATTTAACATCTATTACATGTTAAGCTTCGAGCACCAGAACAGCAGAGGCAACAGAAATGCACGCCATCTGTTGCTGGTATCAAAAAGCTGTAACTGGTTCGAGCACCTATTGGTAGCAGTGATTACTGAACTCAGGGTTGTAAAAACCCGGCCAGCGATGTTATGAGCTACTTTGTTGATAGCATAGAAAGCAACAGGAAACTCTACATGAAAGCTCAAAGAAATGTTGACTCCCCAGAATAATCACTGTGGCATAGGCATTCGCCTCACCCTGTTAGGGTAGCACTAACATGCGATTTCCAATGTCTTGTAAAGGATATGAAACACAATGACAACAAATTGAGATAGATGAAATAGGATGAAGTACGCCTGGTATTAGTGGTTGTATTGGCAATACCTATTTTATTCTGGAGTTCTTAGTTAATTATAAGTAAGTAGTTGTCACACCTAATAAATACTTACTTGAGCTAATATGTATGTAGTAATTATTAGTGTATAATACATTGACGTGAGTTGTCGTCATGTGAGCCTCAGCCTTAGCTCACATGACATTATAGAATTATCTTCAATAAAATCGCATTAAAAGGCGTTGAGATGTGTTTTCATTTGTAGCATGAACTGAGAATGTGCATACCTATGGTGAGCTGGTATTATCTAAACTCTCCCAACATGAGCTAGTCAGGGATGAGAAGAAAATATTCACCCCTAGTGAATATTTCTTGACCGATTCCATCAGGAAAGAATACGTAATTATTACTCATACCACTATAACTGATCATGCTTGCTTCCATCCAATCATATATGTAGAATATCAAGTATCTAAAAATTTTACAAAAATTGAAAACCATCCAAAAATTGAAAATTATCCAACAATTAAAAATTTTCCAAAAATTGGACGTTTTTTAAAAATTGAAATTTTTTTCAAAATCGGAAATTTTTCAAAAATTGAATCAAAAATTGTTATATAATGTTGAAATAAACAATATTTTATTTGTTTTACAAAATTTTCAAGGAACAAATGTCAATATAATCACCTATTTTAAAAATGGGTTAAAATGTTGTAAGAACACCATGAAAAATAAAAATTTTAAATCATTGAAAATATGACGCAGATAAATGTGCTATTTTTCTTTCAAACTTTTGTTTGTAGTTTGATCATAATTTAAGACGTTTAGGCTCCTCTCCCTCCCCCCTTCAACAAAATGAGAAAATGACAAGATTCTGTTTTATAAATTCGTTCCTATACCCAGTAAATAAAAAAAAAGGAAGTGGAAATGTATTTTCACTGGATTTTTTTCAAATTTCAAACGGTAGGTACAGTACAGGTAGCTTTCAACTTTTAATGTCATGAAAATGGAAGCTCCCATATTGAAATTTTCAAATTCAAGCTTAACACCACAAACAGTTTTGTTAGAATTCAACCAGTCTCACAATCAATATATTATGAACTTTCAAAATTTTGTACTTTTTGATGAAAAAAATCGTAAATGTGTGAAAATTACGAGCCCCCATCTACTCCATCTTCTGAAAGACCAAAGCGGAAACCCATTTTTAAAAATCGAGAAAAATCTGTTTCGGAGGATCAGGCTGATTTTTTGTTAGAATTAATAGTTATCGAATACTTAAGTGCAACTCTTTGTCCTTGAATTGTATTATACTATTCAGAAAATACAACCAAACTCTTGTGATGAGCGGATATGCCCTGCTCGCCTATGTAGTTATTCGTGTACAGTAGGGTGGGGCACATTGAACCAGTTTTAGGTTTTTTCATCGTTGCTTCAAAAGTTTTGAACCTAGAATGCTCAAATAAGTTTTAAATTGAAGCTTGATATTTTGGCTATAAACCCTAGGAGTTTAAAGGATTTTGATCGGTAAGTTTTTTCAGAAAAAAATTTTAAAGTGGTGTCCATTTTTGGTTCAATGTGCCCAATCCTTCGGGCACATTGAACCACCCCCTCGGGCACATTGAACCAACATAGAATTTACATAAGAGGGCACATTGAACCATGATGATTGATAACCATGGAGTGTATATGTGAAATTAATGCCTAATCAAGATCACAGAGACTGGGGAATGTAATTATAAGTTATTTGCTATGGTATGATCTGAAAAATGAATGAAAAAATTGAAATTCCTGATAGGGATGGTCACAAGAGGTAGTGGTTCAAGCTGCCCATTTTGCACATGCATTACTCATAGCAGATGCATAAAAAGAGTGATACACTTACAATAGATTTTATTGAAGAAACATGACGCCAATGTATACAGCATCAATAATAAGTAACGCCGATCTCTTAAAAATGGAAACTTTTACCAGAATTCGAACTTTCCTGCCGGCAAAATTATTTTTTTTCGTTTTTTTTTCATTGAAAAAGTACTTTTTTTGACTTTACTCATCGGATTTTTGTGCTACAGTGATGAATTTTCATATGAAAATACAGTTTAGTGTTACCAACAAATAAACGTTGAAACCACATTTTTACACACAATAGGAAAAAAGTTATGGCCTCTGGTTCAACCTGCCCGGTGGTTCAACGTGCCTGACCCTACTGTAATCTTTTCATGAGTTTGGCTTATGGTAATAAATCCTGTGGGAGGAGCCATAAGCTACGTAATGTACACGCGATCCGAGCCTTGCTGCTGGGATCGTGATGCTAGAAAAATCACTTGGTCCACGACACTCGAGCTCTCCAGATCAATGCCGCTCTCAGTAAATGTGTACAAGGCTGATATAGCTTGCGATTCGCAATATACCTATCTATGGATAGTTCTTTTGATTTCTTTTTATAACGCTTACTTCGTTAAATCCTACGTAAGTTCGCGGTACTTTCTTAGTCACTGGCCAAGTTACTCCGGACACTTGAGCCTTTGTCTCTACAAAAATGGGTCTTCGACGCGTCCTGCCGATGCGACTAATATTTGGGGTCAGCACAGGAGAGGCAGGTAACTTGTACATTGACAATGCGTACTTACTTATCTCAGGTAACTGTTTAATTCTTTTACCGGGGTTGCGTTCGCCCTTACATAGTGCCCTTTTAGTAATTATTGAGATGACGTCATAAATGTCATCTGAGTGCTTGCTATTTTATATGTCACAAATCTTGCACTTGTGCATTGCTTACCTTGCTTTTTATATTAACCCATTGTAACAAATGCTAGGTGATGATTTGTTAATCACCTCAGCATTTGATATAGAAAGAATGCAACTACATCGTATTCTTTCCTATGATACTCGCTTATTTGTAAATGTCTTGGGCTATACCCATGTGTATTTTAAGGCACCTACTCGAAAGAGTTAGAAGATAGGTAGTTTTGTATTCAGTACCTATCTCACGAACAGATTAATTATAAGTTTACTTGTAATTAGTTGGTATAATCTGCTCAATTGCTTGTTTTACACTAACATCTGTAAATAAAAACCATAAGTAATTGGTATGAGAAGGCTTTCTTTATTTATAGTAGGTATAGTAACTTCTCACTGTGTACATTGAAGTAGAAAGGATTGCCTATTCTAGAGCTAGCCAGGTATTTATTTGGAAAATGTTCCTTTTCAATGGAATATTTCTCAGAAAACCACCTTAGGAGAAAATTATCATAATTCCTTCTTCTAGCAGTCCTTCTCGCTATCACTGTTACACTCTCAAGCTTAACACTTTGATATCCTCGAAATACAAATTCGAATTCAAAAATTCACAAACTTCGCCATACACGCCAAATCATTACTCAAAATGATCACAAAACTTTATCCAGCAGCGAACTTTAAATCGACACGATAGCATATAGGTAATAATGGACGAAAGTCAAGAAGATTTAAGCTCTTCGTATATATGCACGCTTTTCCATAAGTTATAAATCGAAATCGACGAAAAACCAGACGTTAACTTTTTACACAAAAGTTCGAAAGTCGAAACAAACTTTTACCACTGTATTTGAAAATTTATCTATTCACCTGCGCAGAGACCTTCAATTTGGAAAAAATCTCTGTCAAAGATTTTTTACGTCTTGTTTTTACCACAGAAATAAACAATAACAAAGTTGGGGAAAATTCTCATCAAGAGAAGCTGCTCCTTAATTGGAATGAAATTAATAATGACTGCGGATATTTTCCCTAAAAGATTATCTTGTGGCGAAAGGGAAGGGTCAAGAGAGTCACAAACGTGCGTCAATATAATATGTATTTGTTTTTTCAAAATCGTAATCTACCAACACACATTCGAGGTTTAGATAAGGTCAAAGTCATGCAGAATAAAAAACTACCCCTTCAATTTTCACCTCCGTCTGTGAAACTTTTTCGATGGATTTTTATCACGTCCTTCGCATCAATTATTTATTTATTGTTTTATTCGAATAGGGACCTGAACGCTGTTAATTCTCTTTTCTTCGTATAAACGTGCTTCAATCAATTTTTCAGAGCGAATTTTTTAATATTTAACAACCCTACTAAAATATACCTATCGAATGTTTCGAAATACGTATTTTGTATTTGTGGTTAAACAAAAGGTACATAATTCCTATGCCTACGTTTGATTCTTTTTATAAAAAATTTCGAGGATTTTTTCAAGTATTTTTTTTGCTAACAAAAAAAAAATGTTATCAGATTAAACGTAAAAATTTCAAAACTCGGCTACCGCATTTCGAGACGAACAAAGTACGAGGTATCAAGATGAAGCACGTACAAAAGTACACTAAAACCTCGATACGACAAATTACCCAACGCTTAGGTGTACCTACAAAGGTACGTTGACCATTTGAAATACCTGAGGCTTTCTTAACGCAACGTAATCTGCCCATGACCTTTAGAGAAAACGAAACAAAAGCTAGCCAGGGCCAGGTTTTTCACACATACACATAAATAGTATATCTATCTACGCAGCACACGTACGAGTAATAGGGCGTAATTTCAACAACGGCTTATAGGATTTGCTTTTTAAAAAGCTTGACACTTGACAGCTCCGTTGATGAAAACTGCTCGATATAGTTGGCCAGCACTTTTGTCACCATATAATCGAATTTTTTCCACTGTTTTCTACCTACGAGTAGGTACCTCTACCTGCTCGGTGTCTTTGTAGTATCAACGTAATAATAAACTATATTTATAGTGTTTGTTTTAGAATTTTACGTGTCAAAACAGAAATGATAACACTGCGAACAGGCGCACGAGTCGTTGGTAGAAAATATTTCACAATGTTTTGAAATCTAGGAAGCCAAATTTACCAAGATTTTATCCATATTTTCCAACCTACACGATGTAAAAAGACAAAATATCCTGTATAATTTTACCTACACATGGGCAACGAGGGGTTTGAAGTGTACCTATCGTACGAGCACGTCAAATTGGTCATCTCCGTCAGCTTTTAATTAAATTTAAATTGGCCATAAAAGCTGAGGCAATTCTCTCGAGATGACTTGAAATTTAATTTACTTTCCAAAAAGCCACCAACAATATATAGAAAATTTTATCGAGTGAATATCGCGTCATCGTAATGCTACATTGACTTTATATCGAACTAGGCAATCGAATTACCTAGTTACCTTTGAGCTGAGCGTAACTTTCGACCAAGCAATATTAACAAATTTTAAACTCTGTACGTTCACTCGAAGCACAAAGATTCGCGACTCTAAACTTCCCTTAATGTTGGTAACTTTCCTATGTGTACTTCCGTTTTTTTTTTTGCGTTTAAAACATTTTGTTCGTATAGTTCCATCTCTTTGATGGTCATTAAGGCCGGAAAAAAGGAGGAAAAGGGTTCAAATGAATTGAAAATAATCCCCAAAAAATACTTTAAAAAATTCTACTTGAATCTAAAGAGAAGATTTTGCTTTTTACGATTGATACGGTTTTTGTGAAACTATAATTGTGTAGGAATTGATCTATTTTCAAGCGATGTGAATCGAATCACATCAAATCATTCACAACCGATTGGCGATTGAACCAAATTGATTGATTTTCAGGTGAATCATTCGAGAACAAAAAATTGAATAATATTTGGTGAATCATTCAGGAACGAATTGATTCATATAAGTAACTCGTTCGTGAACGTATCGATTCATTTACCTAATTTTTGGTGAATCATTCACGAAGAAATTGAGTAATTCTTAGTGAATCATTCGCGAACAAATTGGATAATTTTTGATGAATCATTCGCGAACGAAATGAATAATTTTTGGTGAGTCATTCGCGAACGAATTGAACAATAGTTGGCGAATCATTCGCGAACGAATTGATTTGTACAAGTGACTCGCTCGCGAACGAATTGAATAATTTTTGGTGAATCATTCGCGAACGAATTGAATCATTTTTGGTGAGTCATTCGCGGACAAATTTATTCGTATAATAGTTGGCGAATCATTCGCGAACGAATTGAATAATTTTTGGTGAATCATTCGCGAACGAATTGAATCATTTTTGGTGACTCATTCGCGAACAAATTTATTCGTATGATAGTTGGCGAATCATTCGCGAACGAATTGAATAATTTTTGGTGAATCATTCGCGAACGAATTGAATAATCTTGGCGTATCATTCGCGAACGAATTAAATAACTTTTAGCGAATCGTTCGCGAACGAATCTTTTCATTTACTTAATTTTTGGTGAATCATTTGCGAAGGAATTGAATAATTGTTGTCGAATTATTCGCGAACGAATTGATTCATAAATCGAAGAATCGATCAATTCGTTCGCGAATGGTTCATTCAAATAATAAATCAATCCGTTCAATGAATGATTCCCTTTATGAATTAATACTCCTCACGAACAATTCACTGAAGAATGAATCAGTTATGGATTGAGATCCTAACTTTGTGCTTAAAGATTGTCTGGTGAGAACAGATTACAATCGTATGATATTAAGGGGACCCTATGATTGTACATACAAGCTTTGAAGGGGTTTACCACATTACCCTACTTCCAGTATATGGAGAAAAGTGCAGACCTCTGCTAGAGAAACATATAAGTATAGAAGTTACAGGGAAATTATGAGAATAATTACCCAGTGGTGAGGGCATTCCTGCTATCCTGCTCATCACATGCAAATTGTTGAATTTTTAATTTTTGAGACAATTTTCAATTTTTGGATAATGTTTGATTTTGGATAATTTTCAATTTTTGGATTATTTTCAATTTTAGCAAAATGTTGAATTTTTCAAAAAATCTTGATTTTTGGATTGTAACGGGAGGAATTGCGGCATTTTCCATCACTTAGGTGAGACAAAATTGTTCTGTATTCAGCTGCATCTCATTTTAGTAACGTAAGAGCGCATTCTGGCGGATTAATTACGTTGAAGCGCCATCTGGTGGATCAGTTCTCTCATGAGCAATGTGTTGTGAGAGCTCAAAGCCACACTTCAGTCATTCACAGACTCACCATGTGTAGCATGGCCAGCATGGGTATTTCACCCATTCACCAAGATAGGTCTATGTCAAGGCTTCCCATCTGAGAAGATAAGATAAGACAAGTTGAGGTGTGGACTTGTGGAGCCTTGTCTTTGTGGACATCATATTTATGTAACATGAACTATTCACTTGTGATCTGTTGCGTAAATATAATTGGGATTCAAATACACAAAGTTCAAGGTGGCTCAGGTGTTACATATACTATCATCCTTATTCAAAAGCTCCAAGTAGAGCCATGGATGATGAACCTGCCCTATTTGTTGACCATGCCCTTCATCCCTGGGTTGTGCATTCTGCACATTATCTAGAATAGGTACTTTGTATTCATTCCTATTTATTATAAATACATAGTATTAAGTAACCACACAAAGATTATATTTCTATTGTAAGTGCTTCAATAAATCTGGTGAAATACAATCGACCGAGGTTCATCTTTTATTATTATGCATTTATATTCATTATAAAATTGATAGTTCATTACCAAAGAGTAGGTAGGTATTGAGGCGGTCATTTGCCAGTACTTACAAGCCTTGTGATAGCTCTAGGTAAATGGTTCACTTCCTTGAAGTAGGGTGAAAGATGGACCAATGCACCTATGAGGTATTTCGCACTTGGGGCTACATTCCTCTTTACAGGATAATATTTAATTTTTGGATAATTTTCAATTTTTAAATGATTTTCAGCTGTTGGAAAATTTTTAATTTTTGGAAAATTTTCAATACCTATTTGGAAAATGTTCAATTTTTGGATGATATTCAATTTTCGGATAATTTCCAATTTTTGAAAAAATGTAATTTCTCGAAAATTTTTAATTTTTGGAAGATGATGATTTCAATTGGAAAAATATTCAATTTCACTCAATTTGTGAAACCTTTTTACTTTATTTAGATAGGTATAATATGAATTCTTGAAAAATTTTCATTATTTAAAATATTTTAATTTTTTGAAAACTTGTGCCTAAGTTTGGAAAAATTATAATTTTGGTATCTACTACATATTTTGGGAACTCTGCACTCGACAAAAATGAAGTCGAAAAAGTTGAAAAATTTTTTTAAAACATTTGAAAATTTGAAATGTTTAAAACTTTTTTTTTTTAGATAATTTCAAGGTTACGATTTTTTGCCACAGTCTCCATCATTCAAGAACGTTGGACATTACCCACTCTGGTTCCTATTTTCCATTTTCTCACTCGAAACTTTCATTGCTGAAAGTGAAACTTTCAGAAAACTCCACTTTGTTTAGATTCATGTTCACGCCACCTCTCTACTCTCTCACACTTCAAAACAACGACCTTTTGAAAAAAACCTCACAAAATCGTATACAATTCATTTTTTTCTTTCCTTCAACCGCGAATAATTTATACGAGTTCAATAACAGCTCTTCATTCATTAAAATAATATTCACCCGTTATTATTTTTTTGTTACAGAACAATAGAAAACAGTCGAGCATGGATTCCACACCATACACATGGTGCATTTGTATAGTTCTACTATTCATCGAAATTAACGCAGTTCCACTGAAGAAAAGCTCTTCTGGTAAGTTTCTAAAAAATTATACATTTCAAAAAAAAAAAAAGAAACCCCATTCGATATTATTTTACTCACAGTTCACACACAAAGCTCTCGAGTCTCGAATCTATAACCTCCGAGCCGAAATCCATCACGGAGTAGTGAAAGAAACCCCGGAAGTAAATTCAAAAACGTTTCTCTTTTTTTTTTTGTCCAATTACACCTCTCCGTTGAAATCATAAAATACTTACAAAAAAGTGAAGTAAATCCTTGATAAAAGTTTCCAAAGACGAGCACTTATACAAAAGTTGTAAACTTTTCGTAATTTAAAACGCTTATAGAAAAGTGTGAATACAATTAGGGTAGCTTTAACGTGTCAAAAAAGACGAAAAAATGCGATAAGCATCGCAGGTACGAGTATCGTCGTAGCATTATTCGCGCATTTCGTAGATATGCCAGAATTGGATCTCAATCAATCGCCATTTTTATCCACCTTCCCAAGGGTCAACTTTAAAACGTAGGTAATTCTTTCCTCGAGGAAGTGAAATCGTATTCTGATACTATCGCTTCCAAATACGTTTAAAATAAGTAGGTATTTTCCTCGAACAAGATTTACATTTTTTTTTCTTCTCACCAAATTTAATTCGTATAACAATTCGACTATTTTATATCGAGCAGATGTTTTTACTAAACAGACGACGATGATGCGACGAACGATGAAGGTGAAATATAAATCGTGCTTTTAATAAAGTCAGTATTTTTCAAAGTATATTATGTAAATAATACCTTTACAAAAGATCCTTTTTCATAAAAGCTACATCGTCGCACATCGTTCTCTAATTTAACCACCGAGCTCATCTTTTTTGAAATAATAATCAAAAATGGCGGAAATGACGCGCAATTTTTAATTTTTTTCCACAAATTGCATTCGCTGTGTAATTATTCGACGTAATCATATAGGTAGCTGTACAATACCAAAGGAAACTCGTATAATTAGAAAGCTTCGACTCGACAACGAAAATGAACGAAACGATAAAACCATCTCCAGCATAACGTATGTGTCATTTGAGAGAAAAGCAAATACATGAATATAGCAATACGATGACCTACATTATTAATCTCATCCTCGCGAATAATTACACTTGACATGAACGTAAAAGCTCCTCATACACACTTCATAATACTCGGTAAATTACAAAAAATAATCCGTTTCGAGTACGCGATTTTCCAACAAATAACTGATAAGAGAAGCTTAATTTTATACGCATATTTACCTATCTATACGTTGGACAAGCGATGCTGAGGACGATCCTTTGAACGAAAAGAAAGGGGAAGAAGTTGAAAATAGGCTGAAATTACTCTAAAAGCAATATACCTATCTAAATAAAGTGTACACTTTTCAAGTCGAATTATACGAAATACGCCCTTAAAAATATTTCTATACATTTGCGCGGAAATTTAATTTATAAAACAGACGAGTATTTTTTTTCTGGTTTTGCGTATTTCTACCTACCTACCTTCTTCGTTCACGTGCTCAAAAAGGAACAACAGAGTGGAAATTGATACGTGTGGGTGTTTTGAAGCTTCATCAAGGCATACGTGCTTTTTTTAATGTTATTTTTCGTCGTATTTTTCTTCTCTTTACAATTGTCTGCTTTTATTTTAAGAAGGCGAGGAGGAGAAAAGGATGCAAAAAATTATCGTTACTGTTAAAGGTACCCTTATTGATATAAAAATACCAGTTTATTATTTCACGTTGGAATTTTAAAGCGATGAAGAAGAATGAGAAATTAAATTCGAGGGAAAAGGTAGGATGAAAAAACGACGAACTTGGAAATAATTTAATTTCAGAAAAGTTTTCGAATTATAAAATTTGCGCTTGTTTTTCAAACTGTACCTACGTTTTGAATGGAAAATAAATTCGATTAATTTTACATCAATTTATTATTTGAAAATCAGGCAAAATAATCATAATTATTCAAAAATTACATTTACGTCTAGGTAATTGTGAACCTTGCTTCGTAGTTTTCCAGAAAATTGAAATTTTTCATCAGAGTGATGATGGAATTGAATTCGGTGACCTTGAATTAGTTGGAAATCACCCTCAGAACTGAGAAAAATAGTTTTTTTCGACCGAACCAGAGAATTAAACGTTTATTGGATGAGCAACACAGGCGTTAATAAAATTGCATAACCAGTTTGCCGTAAATACCCTGTCTACCCTGTCTATCTTTTTTAAAAACATAATACAGAATCTTCGAATTGAGGAGGCGAATCGTATGGAAATTTTGACAATGGGTTTTTTTTTATTAACGTTGAATTCATTTTCGAGGCCAGATTCCTCCCCTCCCCCCTTATGAGAGAAGCAATCCCTTTTTTGAGAAATCAAATCAAATTGGACTTGTAAAACTTTCCTGAACATCTGCCTGACCTGAGAATGGCTGCAGAAATAGTATCTCTGGATAGAGAATGATGAACTGTAGGTAAACAGAAAACACTCGGTTGTTATGCATCGCAAACTACGAGTAAAAATAGTCGATCGATCAATGAAAATGAACGAAGGCGTTAAACTACATTTCAGTATCTGAAAGGTTCAATGTTTTTAAATGAAAATAAAAATCAATCAAAAAAATAAATACAGCACTAATCAATTTCAAGTAACACCAAGTTAGGAAAATTGTAAAGAAGAAGAAACGAGTGACAAAGACCACAACCACTGTAAACTGTACATTGAACTGTAGAACTACAAAGTATAAGCACTAAGCAGATCTACTCGTACCTTATACTAAAATATTGTTGTTGGAAATTAATTTTGGAAAATCTCATGCACCACGATGAGGGAATTCAGAAATACCCCAAACAATCCCTCCTGTTTCCTCACCTCTTCTAACTCTCCTGTCTAAGATTAATCCCCCATGAAAAAAAGAAAGGATTCGTCTCATAAAGTCTACAGTAAATATTTGTTGAAATAAAATTTCATGCTTCATATTCCAGAGATTAATGATCAGTGAAATGTTGATAACAATTCGTTTACTTATTTTCAAGATACTTTTACTTTGGCTTTTCAAAATTACAGTATAAACACGTGTTATTTATTTTTACTCGTATCTCAAAGATTACACCTACTACGGCGCTCTTCGCAAGAGTTTGAAATTTTTGACTAGATATAACTTCTCAGTTTTATTAGGTTGGCATTTTTGGCGGGAAATTTTCGGTTTCGTTAATATAATTCTTTTTTTCCTGGAAATATGGTTATGGTAGTATATAAAATAGAATAAAGAATAATAAATCATTAATTCAACGTTGTTATAAAATCAAGTAATTTTTTCAACTCGAAAAAAAAATATTTACTTTTTTGAAAGTTCGTTTAATTTATTTCCAGGGTAGTTTGTTTACTTATAAATTTTGTTTAAAAATAAAGTTTTTCGCGAATTTCTCTATTCAGTACCCAATCATGGTGTGTTAAGTACAGGTATCTACTCGTATCTGCTGACGTTATTTCATATACAGGGTGTCCCATCAAGCAATGGATTTAATTTTTTATTTCAACATTTGGATATATATCCAAATGTTGAAATGAAAAATTCATGTGAGGAGATGCTCATGTCGGAATTTAAAGAAGCAATAATTTCGAAATTTTTTTTGATAGTTTTGTGATTGAAAAGCAAGAATACGATTACATTCCTAATCCCTGTTTTCATTCCGAAAATAATAATGTAATTTCAATTTGAAGAATTTCTATCATTAAATAAAATCGTGTAATATCAAACTAAAATTGTTCTGAGCATTTGAATGTTTCAAAACATCAGTCCTTTCAAAGATCAAGAGATACACTGGGAGTGGGGTAAGGGGTAGAACGTTTAAATGTGACTGGAATTGTGATAAAGAAAAGTTGAAATATTTTTACAAAAATAGGTACACTGGATTGGTGTGAGTATTTTATGCTTTTGAGGAAAGTAAAGGAAATGGGCTGGTATGCGAATTTATTTTCAAAGAGAGCGAGGGTTTTAATTCTAAATTGTACAATTCTTATACGGTGATCTGGTTACTTTTCACCGAATAATAAAACTTTTAAAGTTTCAGTTTTCCAAATTAATTAAAAGCTTGGTATTCGATGCGAAAACGAGCAACTGAAAAATTAGTACAATTAAACAGATTCTCGGGCAAATTTTATCGCAAAATTCGACAATTTCATTCTAAAATAAATTATGGGGAACCAACCGGCTGGCTTTAGAGTAGTTTTGAAGAGAAAGGGGGAGGGGGAGGGGGAAGGGGTCCCAAACTTGATCTGGAAGGTCGAGATGCGATTTTTGACGAAATTTCTCTGATTTTACAAATAAAAATGTCGAGGGAAACGAAAACTTGCTGAAAAATGTGAGTCAATTATTGAAATCCAAATGTTAACAAAATCTGTCAATTTTCTTGCAAAACGTTCTGAAAACATTTTGAAAATGACGAAAATGCTTGAAAACGTTTTAAAATTTTTTTAAATTATCAAAAACTAAGGAAAAGATCTTGTACAAGAGGCCTAAGTGAAATTAGACCCCACAAATTCGGACAGGGACGCGGGACGTAGCGAAGTGGTTTTGCTGGGGGGGGGGCAAAGATCCTAAGGATTCCCAACTAATTTGACCGAAAATTCCCAACTTATTCGACTGAAAATTCTGAAGTTGGATGAAAAAAGAGGGTATTCAAGTTACAAGTAGTGAGGGGATTGTATCACCGACATTTTGTAGCCAAAAAATTGTAACTTTGTCGACTATAATCAAAATTTTAACGTTCTTAACACTCTGGTATTAAAAAATTTTGAAAAGCTAGTGGTTCTGTTCCGAAAGAAATGAAAAATTTGCATTTTGTATAAGCTTTGAATATTATGAGTATTTCTGGAATTTTTCTGTTTAATTTTCATATTATTAAAATTTTTTAAAGCAGCATTTTGAATGGCCCGAGCGAAGTGAGGGCAAAAGTTTTGGAAAATTTATGATTTGAAAAGAAGAATAACATCAATTTTAATGAAAGAATTCGGTTTTTCCAATCTCAACATTTTTCAAATTCAATTATAGATTTTTTAAAATATTGTAACGCGAGGCCCAAAGCTTTAAAAGGTTTGTAGTTCGCTAAGTAGAACAACATCAATTTTAATGTAAGAATTCGGTTTTTCTTATCTCAACTCTCTTTTAATTTTATTAATGGTTTTGTGAAATTCTTAGTATGAAAAAAAGAACTAAATTGGTCCGGTGGCCCAAGTGAAGCAATGGCAAAAGTTTTGGAAAATATGTGACTTGAAATGAAAAAGTAGAATATCAATTTTAATAAAAGAATCCAGTCAGTCCAGTTTTTCTGATCTCAATATTTTTCAAATTCAATCATACGTTTCTTGAAATTGTAACTTTGTAGAAGAGAATCAAATTGGCCCGAGCGAATCAAGGCTAAAAGCTTTGGAAAAATTGTAATTCAAAAAATAGAACAATATCAAATTTATTGAAAAAATTCGGTTTCTCTGATCTCAACTTTTCAAGAAATTTAAATTTATCAATAGTTTCTTGAAATTTTGAAGCTTAAAAAAAAACAAATTGGCCCGAGCGAAGCGAGGGTAAGAGATTTTCAAAATTTGTAATTTCAAGAAGCAACACAGTTGTAATGTTGATGTGAAAAGGTAAACATTTTTGAAAAAAATGTGAATTTTAGTTGGAAAATCATAGATTTAGAAATTGGTTTGGCTTCAAAAGTTGAGAAAGTTTCTAACTTTGATGGTTGTAAAAAATTTTAATATTTGAAAACTCCAAAACTAAAATACTTATTGTCGGAATTTTTGTATTTTCCCAACTTTTTTGTATTTCTCACAATTTCCCAACTTTCGCGGAACATTGAGGGGGGCAGGCTGCCCCCTAGACCCCCCTTCGCTTCGTCCTTCAATTCGGATTATAGAAGGATCCCACTGGTACAAACATTTTTGAACCAGACAAAATTGAGTTGATAGAGAAGACTAAAATACACCACCATGTTAAAATTTCAAAAAAGTGCTGAAATCCATTTTTGAATTTTTGGTGAATTTTTAAAGATTCAAATTTGAGCCAAAAATGTGAAAAAAATCGAAATGTTACCGAGATGACCTCGAAATCTGAAGTTGGTTTGCATCCTATTTTTCACCTCCCGAATTGATTGATTATAGTTCAATCCATTCTTTAAAGTGGCAAGGCCAATACCACCCCAAAATTAATGTACACAACCCAGAAACTGAAAAACAAAATTGACATACCTAACATGACTCAAAATGAAACCTAAAAGTACGAAAAAATTCAACTTACCACTGCGTTTCAAAATCGGAAAGGGTGTCTCAAGGTGTAGTTGAACTCGTCCTCTTCTGTGAGCTGGATTAAACCAAAACATTAGGACGTGAACTGGAATGGCTGTCAACCTAAAACCAAAATAATATACTTGACATTTTACAAACCAAATTTCCAATTTTAAAGTTTACTAAAACTATACAACACCTCGTTCGAAACAACTTCGAGAGTAATGTACCCAGATCAACAAGACGTTCCAAAAATCCAATCATCTGTTCAATAACACGATTGAAATGGCGACAGGAGTTCTGCGCCAGGAGGAAATCAAACTACCACAATTTCAAATTAGTCTCTCATACATATGTACATATATCGATATAGAAGGCTGAAAATTAAAACCAGAAACCGAATCTGAATCAGCCTGAACTTCATTAAAAGTTTGAAAAAAAATCAACCAACATAATTCTCGTACCTTATTAAATCTCAATTCAAAACACAACAAACACTCACTGGGACACCTTGTAAAACGAACCCATTCGAAAAAAAATAAATAAATACGCTATGATAATGGCACCCGAGGGCACAATATCCCGCAGTCTAGATTCGTTGACAGCAAAACATCGCAGGAGGAAACGAAAAGGATGAGCAATCATCACGCCAAAAAAAAAGTACTTCGAAAATTTCTCCATATAAATTAATAATAAATAGAAAAAAAAAAGGATCGAAGAAAAAAATACCGAAACGTAGGAATGACGTACGTATTTCATTTATCTTTCTATACGCACCAGTCCAATATAAATGCGCCTAATTGTGTATTCGAAATTCGAAAACAATTCGCAAATCAACGACGATAAACCTATTTTATATTTTGTTTACGTGTTCGTTTTTTTCCATCATCGTTGACGCGAACCCGTCCATTATATATCGTAATTCACTCCAAATCAAAGGCCATTTTTCTCTCCATTTGATAGGTAGGCTATAGGCAACTAGCGAGGTAAAAATAATTTCGCGATACCATGCGAGGTTTTCCCCCTCCTCGGCGAACTTTGGGGAGCTTATACATAATTATGACGTAGGGTATCGTAAAAGCTGTTTTATTTCGTCGAGCTCGGTTACTATCGTCGTCGTTAATTTGATATTCGGTGTATTTGGTGGTGGGGGGGGGGGGGTATTTTAAACCGCAACGTTTCGTGTAAAACCGCACCAAACACGCTGATGATAAGTTTGCTTTTCTCGACATGCGGTGGTACACACAACAGAGTATATAACTTTTTAGAGCTGGCCCGAAAGGCAGCCCAGCCGAGCCAGGGGAAGTAGGCCGACTTTGAATTTTTAAATACCTCGGCTCGTATTTCACGTCTGAGCATTCTTAGCTGACTAAAAATTTCACAGTTTACGTTGCACGAAGCAAATAAGCCGGAGAATTTCATCGCAGCGTCGAAATACTCGCCAGCTTTTTATTGCTCGAGTAATTTTTTTCGTTTCTCGTTTCATTATTTAGAGCTTTAATAAAGTCGCGATACGTACACTTATACGAGAAAGAATTGTCATTTAGTTTACTCTAACGTGTAGGTGTACCTCCCTAGCTCACCCTCCTTTTCCATCTCTCTCTATTTGTCGTATATACTCTGTACCTCTACGAACAGCTCTAGGGAAATTCGTTTACTTTTTTCCTCGTCTTTGGCTCGACTCTTTGTTTGCAGACGGAATGCTACATGGTGAGATTTTCTAAAGAAACAAGCCCACAAAGACGTACAAGAATAGTCTGTGCACCCAAAAACATATAAATATTAAACGACCTTGCGGTTTGCGTCTACAATCTCATTTGGAGTATTACACGATATTAAGTACATATTATGGTGAGCCACAAAGACATTCGTTTCGAATATCCCTCCATCTCCTCCTCCTCCTCCTCACCTGGCCGATAATATGAAAAAATTACACCAACCCAGTCGGTTCGCAACCTTGACCATAACACGTTGTTTAAAATTTTATCACTTAGAATATTCATTCGTATATAGGTACAGAATATTTAATGAAAACACAACTAAACTCGAATTAAATTTTTAACGACTTTAGTCCACCAGGGGCTGATATTCTATTCCTACGGCTCTGCGTATTCATTCGGTGGCTATATAATAGGTACTTGGGCAATAATTTCACCGCTTAGGTTATACGTACGTATGTATTAATTGTACGATTAAACGTTGGAATGGCAGGCCATCACCGCCCAACTTTCCAGCAATAATATCCTTTTTGTAAGCTAGCCCTTAAATTTCACTAGTTCGCAACAAATAGACTATATAGCGATGCTATAGACCTTTTATGGGGCAAGTTGTTATACGGTACAAATGTTGTGTGAAAATAATCGTCATTATAGACCAATTTGTCGCCAAATGCATTTGTGCCATGGAATGAATTTCAAACGATTTTTTTTTCGACTCCTCCACGTTGTACTTTGATTATACATACGACGAGAATGACGCATTTTCGCGCCAACATTTACATAATTATACGCTCCTACTCGTATATAGTATGTCGGTCGAATAATGCCCATCCATCATTTCGCATTGTGTAATGTAAATATACGTTTACGTACTATCTATTGAAATGAGCGAAAATCTGATAGATATCGTGATGAATACTTTAACAGTGGGGTGGTTCGAGGGACAAGTTTTGAATGGGAAAAATTGCGCGAGTTTACGAGGGAAGAGTTTTCCAAATTGTATAGTGAATTTTGAAGGAAGTGTAAGTTTTGAAAGATATCTTTGAAGTTGAATTTGGCATTATTTTTTATGTACCTACTCGAATCAATCGATCTAGTCCTGTTAATTCTGTCAATTTGTGGCCATGTTCGCGACGTTTGGCATTATATTAGAAAATAGGCCAATGAAATTTGCAGAGGCGTTCCCAACGAGTGGTGTAGGGGGGAGGGTCCCCCTCAGATAGAAAAATTCAGGCGAAGTTGGGCATTTGGAGGAAAATTGGGAGTGTTGGAAAAAGTTGAGAAATTTAGAAAAGTTTGGAAGACATTGTGTGAGCAAGGGGAAATCAAAGAATTACCTAAAACTACGCTATTTTAGTTTTCGTCTTCGCTTCGCTCAGGCCAGATCATTTTCCTTTTCCTTTCTCCGACCAAAGTTAGAGAGTAGAAAAATTGACTTCTCATATGTCCTTGATGTCTAGCCCTTTTGGCTTTGTTTTCAGCCATCTTTAATCATGTCATTGAAGTAGATGTTGAACAGACTACATGACATTGGGCATCCCTGTCTGACTCCTCTTCCTATCTTCTTTGCTTCCGACATGTTTCCAGATCTTACTCTTATTACATTATCCGTGTATATGAGAGACGTTTTGTGATAAGGGCCCTTGTGGTGATATTTCAATTTTTCAGGTGAGAGAAAACATCGAATCACTTTGATTTTTTAAATTTTTTTTCGATTTTTGGGTGCAGTGTTGTCTTGCGCATAGGTTGGATGGGAAATTTTGACAAAATTCGTCCATCATCGCCCGATATCTGTGATTTAGAAAAGGGACCTTGTGGTGAACAGCCAAATTTACACAACGTTACAGTCTACCCCGCAAAAAAATATCGAGAAATTCGGATTCGCCATGAAATTTTACATAGGTAACAACAATAAAATAATTTTTCCATCGAGATTTTTTTTTTAAATTGACATTTTTTTTAAAAATCGAAAACAAACAAAAACTTTTGTTTTATGATTTCCCAAAAATGTGAGTTTTTGAGTAGGTATTCATGTTCAAATAATTTTTAAAACAAGAAGTTGATGTGATAGGCGAAATCTGATAGCACCATTTGATTTCTTGTGAAAAAGTAAGTCGGAATCGCCAATAAAAAAAAAAGTCGTAGCAGTCTGCCGCTACGTAAGAGTCAAATTTTTGTGCCAGAAACAAGGGCTCTTGAACTATGTACTTGCACCCTCGCTTCGCTCCTGTGCTTCGCCTGGCACTTCGGATACATCCTCCCAATGTACTGTGAAAATTTGGACCCTCTAGGTCAATTTGGAGAGGCTACAGGCTGTCTAAAAAATTGGAAACTGTGTAACTGTAAAATAGCAAAAAAATCCACTTTTTTGACCTTGGAGAGAGGTCAAATAGGGTTGGAAGGTTGAAACCTGCAAAAGACACTTCGGATACATCCTCCCAATGTACTGTGAAAATTTGGACCCTCTAGGTCAATTTGGAGGGGCTACAGGCTGTCTGAAAAATTGAAAAACACGTAAAATAGACTGAAAATCCACTTTTTTGACCCTGCCCTGGAGAGAGGTCAAATAGAGTTGGCAGGTTGAAACCTACAATAATCACTCATGAGGCACCCCACCATTGTATGCTGAAAATTTAGACCCCCTAGATCAGTTTTAGGGGTGAGGGGGTCAACAATTGGGGTCAAATGTGGTTATTCCCACCTCAAATGGGGTGGGGATGACTTAGGAAGCTGAAATTTGAATATGTTGATTACAATGGAAGTACTGACCAATGGTATGATTTTGGACTTATTTCGTCCATTTGGCGCCCATTTTATGCTCCACTAAAAAAATGACTTTTCTGTAATTTCCAACTTTGACCCTTCAAACTGCGGGTGTCAATTCTAGATCCTAAAACAACCCTATTCCCTAAGTTTGAATTGATTTGATCAATTAGAGCAGGTTCCAGGTCATAAAATGTAAAAATCTTGAGCGAGCTGAAAGTGCTGAAACTTATAAATAAATACCTATATAAATACACTGTACCTAGTACCTTGTGGTGCCCGGGTCTTTTATGGTAATTGTGGTGCCCGCATACATAGAAGATCACATATATATGTTACCATTAAAGTATTTATGCCAGTTAATGTATGAAATAACTAGTTATTTCATACATTAACGAAAAAGTGTGAAATCAAATTTTCTTCTACACTTTACCTAGTTATTTCATACATACACGAGGTGTGTTTAGTTGAAGTGTGAATTCAATGAATGAACTGCGATAAAGTAAGAAATTAAGATTAATTCAAAGCTACAGCATATATGAAGGGTCAATCCACTTCAATTCGACCAAGAAATGGTAAGGGTTGGCGATCATTTTTAAATTTTTCCAGTGGAAAGACTTTCCAAAGGGATGATCAATGGCGCAAATCGCAGCCCTCTAGCCCTTATAGTTTTCAGTGAACTTGAAATATCATCCATTTCAACAGTAGATAACTCCATAACCGCGATACCTACCAAAATGGAACTTTTTCCCATAGTTAGGGCTTTGAAAGGCTTTTTTGGTGATATCATAAAAATAAGTGTTGCCCTTTTTTTTTGTATGAAAAATCAGCTCGAAAAGTTTCAAAACGTAGTTTTCATATCATTCCAACTCTCAAAAATGCTGAAAAAAATATATTATGAACAACTTTTCATGCTAAGCAACATACTAAAAAATTGGGATGGCATTATGTCGTAAAGTCGATTTTAAAAAATTGAAAGTTTGCGAAAAATGTGATTTTTTTAATTAGAACATGAAAAAAAGTGTTGACTGGTGAAGTTGACCCACTTGACTCCCTATTTTTACGTATCCGTTGAAAAAGTTGAAAAACCCCTTCACTTGATGAAAAACTCACCACAAAAATATTTTCAACAGCTCATTTCATGATTTAACTGATCACACATAGCTATTTCATGGAATAACTAGATTATTCATACATTACCTAGGTAAACTGTGAACAATTTACTAGCATTAAACACTTTTTCGTTAATGTATGAAATAACTAGTTATTTCATACATTACCTGGAGTAAATACTTTAACGGTAACATATATATATGTAGGCCTATGATAAAGGTGTTTTGGTGCAGTTTGGATTTTTCATCATAGTTAGTCATAGTGGTGCCCAATACATAAACTTGGTAGGGTAAATGTGCCTAAGTTTGCGCGCTTCCTAAGATTGCGCAGTAGCGATTTCTCAGAACCAGTGAGAGTTACAACATTGATACCGTCTTTACTTGAAAGAAGAATCAAAATGACCATACTTCACGTTTTTTGGTGATGGTAGCACCAAGTGTCGCGAAATGGCAAGCGAAAAACTTTTTTTTCAAATTTTTTTATAACTTTTCCAATAAAAGTCGCACGTGAAAATTTTTATGGAAATGGGAGTAGAAATCTAAATAAGCTATTTTTAGATTCGCCATTGTCTGTGGATTATAACAAGCACATATTTCAAGTACTTCCTGCTTTAATTAGGTTTCAATTTTTCAATTTTTTAAAAAAACACCCCTGTGCCTAAGATTGCGATTTTTATTTTTTGCTACTTTTCTAAGACTAATAATGATACTTTTCAAAATTATCATTAAGAATCCAATTTATTTGAATGAAATGACACCTTATACACGTATATCAAGTTTACTCCTTGTCAAAAGCTAGGGAGAAATGGGGGTAATGCTGGAAATACCAGATATGAGCGCATTTCCAGTGTGGTTCACTCAGAAGTTTCAAATGCACGTTCGTGTGAGACATTTTGTTTGCTTTCATCATTAATTAAACAATATTGACGAATTTCTATGTTTTTCACTGGTGCACAATCTTGAGAAGGTGAATGCGCAATCTTAGGAAGACATATGCCTAAGTTTGCGCATTTGACTTTTTTTGGTTTTTGGTCAAAATATCAAAAACTAAATCGATTAAAAATTTTATTTCTGGGGCAAATCATAGCCAAATGTTTGAGGAACCTTCTGTACAAATTTCAATATTCTAGCTGCTTTTCATAAAAAGTAGTGGCTGTTTGAAAATTAGGTGCGCAAACTTAGGCACATTTACCCTACTAGTGGTGCCCGCCTGAAAAAATTTTTTCACCTTGGAGTGCATTTCACTTGATTCTGCATTGTTTTATATAAAAAGACCTTGTGGATGGTGCCCGATTTGGGTACAAGCCCAAAACTGGGCACCACAATGACTACGTATACTTAAAATGGGTACCACAATAATGACTAAGTTTAAATCTTATAAAAACTGACACCCGGGAATCGTCTAGTTTGAGCTCAAAACAGAGAGAACTATCAAAATTTTTGACCCCCGACCTTTTTATTCAAAGTTGGGCCTACTGCAATAGCCATCATTTTTTACAAAAATTTGGCTAAAAACATCAAATCACCACAAGGACCCATATGGCGAAACGCCTCTCATATTTCTTCAATTAAGCATACTACAATACTACATATCGTCGCCTTAGTTGCAAAAACTTGTATCTCCAACTCTGAGATCACACCTTGTGTAAACCGTTCTTTTTGCACTGTAGCGCTCCCTGTTGGACTTAAACGCTCAACTAAAAAGTAAATAAGAGAGGGTGGTTCCCCTCTGTTACCTATCTTTTAGTTGAGCATTAAAGTCCAATAGGGAGCGCTACAGTGCAAAAAGAACGGTTTACACAAGGTGTGATCTCAGAGTTGGAGATATGAGTTTTTGCAACTAAGGCGACGATATTTGTTCATTTACTTCAATTTTCCTCAGGATTTCAAACAACTTCTTCCTTTGTACTGGATCATACACCTTCTCCTCCAGATCAACAAAGCACATGTGGGTCTCTAGGTTATATTCTTGTTTCTTCTCCATCAGCAGCTTTGTTGCATATACCCCATCTATGCATGATCTTCCCTTTTAAAATCCTCAGTCTCCTTTTTTGAAAATGGGCATTACAATTGCAGTATGGAAGTCTTTGGGTATGGTCGCACCTGATAGTATTTTATTGTAGAAAGCTAGTAGTCTCTTCTTAACAGTTAATGTGGCGTTCTTGAATAAGTCTGTTGGTAATTCATCACTGCCTGGGGCTTTTCCATTTCTGGAGCTTTTCAAGGCTCCATCTAGCTCTTCCCAAGAGAGTGGCTCATACTTGTTCTCCTCATTGTTTGCTGCTTTGATTTCATTATCAGAATCATTCCGTACCCTATTGACAAAAAAAAATTATGCGATAACATGCTAATATGCATGGCACAAGCATGCGTGAATTTGGACTTTTTTCAAAAAAAGCATGCGATTCAGCCTGCTAATATCATGCGTAAAAGTAATGTTGAAGCATGTAAAATGAAATAAAAATTGAAAAAATTGTTGCCCTGGGTGGGATCGCACCCGGGACCTGGAGTCTATATTTCAGTGTTACCTGGAACCAACTGGGCCACTTCACTGCTTGCAAAGAGTGGACGAGTTATATTTCCCCATAAATGTTTGCACTTTTTAGACTTGGGAGAAAAAATTAAAAATTTAATAAGTTCACAACACACAAACATTTATGGGGAAATAACTCCACTCTTCACAAGCAGCGAAGTGGCCGAGTTGGTTAGGTCCCGGGTTTGATCCCCACCCAGGGCAGAATTTTTTTTCAATTTTTCTTTTATTTTACATGCTTGAACATTACTTTTACGCATGCTATTCGCAAGCTGAATCCCATGTTTATTTTTGAAAAAAGACCAAATTCACGCATTATGCATCAACACGCCTGTTTTTATGCATAATTTTGTCAATGGGGTAGGTTTGCGTAGTATTCGACCATTTTTTCAGTCTGGTGGGGTAATGTTGGCTCTGTGTACCTCATCTTCCGATATTCTTTTGATTATTTTGTACACTTTTGGTTTCAGTTTATATGTATTCCTCTCCATGTTCACCACAAACCTTTTGTATTGTTCCTGTCATGTTTCTCTTATCATCTTTTTTGTCTTGCGGCACTGTTCTTTGTAGCTTCCTTTGTCTTGTTCATTCTTTGAACTCATCCACTTCTGGAAAATGTGTTGTTTCCTCTTCACTTCTCTTAAAAATTTTTAAATTAACACCACAAAAAATCAACAATCTTAAAACTAGATCTCAAGTCGAGGCTGACTGAAACATTCTCAGTTGACGGCAAAAAATCTTCGAGTAGAGATCAGAAAATTTCCAGATCAAAAAATGCCAAGACCTAAGTCTAAAAAAGTCTTGAGAGTGACAAATTTCTACATTTTTACACCTTGCAAAAAGCCTTCTCACACCTTGGTCACTCCGTCACCTAATTTCAAATATTTCATCACTCTCTTGGGTACAAAAAGGTTAAACATGGACCATTATTAATATACCCATATAACTTTTCAAAACACCATTAATCTTATTAATCGAGCATCATTTTCCGCTCGTAAACGCCGAATTTTTGCACGCTTTCATCCAACATGTTACACGTTTATAAAAGCCAAACGAGCGAGTTGAAAAAAAGCTCTAGCAAAAATAAACGCCGATTAATTTATCTTCGACTTAAATTAATAAATTTGCAAACGAGACGAAGGGCACAGCACAGGCACAGCAGTCCGTAGTGGGGCAGGGCAGGGTAGTGGGACTTCGGTCATGGAAATTAGATGAAAACGCGACGAACGCGTACAAAGCGATCGGTACGTGGCGTGGGTGTACTCGGAATTGTTTTCGTATGCAGAACAGAGTGTGTGGGAGGAAAATGTAACTGTATAGAAGAGCTAAGCAAGAAAAATTTATATTCCCCGGATCGTTGTAAGTAAATGTAAGAGTGTAAGTGTAGCTGCAAAGTACAAAGTTTATGTAAAGTCGCAAAACGAGGCGAGGCGTAGAGCAGCCAAGAGTTACACATCCAATAAACTTTAACGCTGCGAAATTGGCTAAATTACCGAATTTGTCGCTTAACTTAACGCCGCCGCCGTCTTTGTGAAATTCACCGCGCATCTGATGACCATCAACAACTACGTCGCAGAGTTTCTTTCTCACTGTTTGCGCCCTTTTTGCTCGCTTTTAGGTAATTTTTACGAGGTACGGTGAATACGTAGATCGGGATTAAAGGCTGAATAAACGTAGAGTCAAAATTGTAACACGGGTCGAGGCAGTAGCAGGCAATTCGATATCCGACCTTTTAAAACTCTCTTGTGCAGTATAAGCGCCACCAGAGACCGGCGAGCACTTAGGGAAAATAGCCCATTGTGCCTGCTTCATACGTCATCAAGCTCACATTGCTGGTCTCGAGGTGAAAAAAGGTATACTCGTTGACGTCAAGTATTCGCCTTTTCGTGTTTTATTATTTCTTTTTTTTTCGAGACGACCACGTCGTCCATGGATGAGGTAATGAGCTCCACATGGAGTTTTTCCCACCGGTGTAATTCCGCCAAACTCGAGCGTATTCGCGAAAAATTTCCTAATGGGGTGTCATTTACAATTGCTTAGAATGATTACCGGACGTAAGTCGTTCGATCATTGTTACACTGCCTTTGCCTAGACTTCACATATACACGTCTTTGAAAGTCTAAAAGCCACCACTGCGACCTTGAGTACTTTTCACGTTCAATTTTTCACCACCTGAATATATTCTAAAGGTAAAATTCACCCTTAATAGTACTAAAACTCGTGTTGCTCATTTCATCCTTACATATCCACAAGTCGAAGTCGATATTCGACATCAATCGCAATTCGCTCGCGGACGTGTTTTTACTTTTCAATCGTCGATAATTTTTCAATTTCGACACTACACAGGCAGGCGAACGCTTAAAAATGATTTTTTCTAATTTCCTGCTCACATAAAAAAGCTATTTATTTACCACGTTTGGATTTACTTTTCTTCGCTTCTTTTTTTTTGGGGGGGGGGGATATCAAAAGCTCGAGACGTCATAAAAAGGCCTCTTTCTTTTGATACCACGTCATTCAGTCGTTTAAAAATAACAGATATATAGACGAACGAACGATCGTGTATAGTATGGTATTTACTCAACTTGAACACGTTTACAGCTTTCACATCTGTTCGACGTTTTTCCAATATACACGTACATTCGTCATTGTCAAATAACGCCAACGAGACGAAAGTATATATCTCTAAATTCTCTTCGTACCTAGACCTAGGTACCTAGGTATTAGGTATGGTACCTAAAACCTAACGAAAGCTATGACAGATGCTGATAAATATACCATTGCTAGGTGATAAGGCTTTTTAAAACTCTTCAATTTCAAAGACAAGGGGAAAAGAATTTGCCAAAAGGATCACTAAGTATAGGTACCGTTTTACTCGCGAACAATATAACAAATTTTCAGCCAAGGTGATTTCTTTTTTATTTACCAATGATTCGATAATGTTCTCTATATTTTTTTTTACATTGAAAATGCCAAAAGCTGGAGCTTTTTATGTACCTGATGGACGGGAAAGTTGAATTTCTCATTTAAGTGTTAACAGAAACGAGTATAGCTTGGAGTATGGGAAGAAGGGAGAAGTAATGAAAGTGTCGCGAATAAATGTCGAGACAAATGGTTTTGAAAGGGTAACGAATTTTTCATTGGATAATTTATTACAACGATGATGAACTCGAACATAAATGGAACGAAAATCAATACTTATGGGTAGGTAAATGAGAAAAATCGAACTCGAAAAAAAGAAACTTAAGGACTAAAAATATAGGGATCGTGGAGAGGTGGGGGTGGGGGGCAATTGAGACTTGAGAACGAGATTTCGCAGTTTGAACTCGAGGTTTTTTTTATCTTTGAGATTTTCTAGTAAGTACCTATCGAGATTCTTTGATCTCGAAACTGAAGGTTTTTCAGTCTAATTTTTTGTGGTTTACAAAAACTTGATGTTAGTCTTTAGATTTTTACTTCAAGCAAGTTGTACATATTTTTGGATTTTTCGGCTGCAATATTTTTTTCATCTTGAGACTCACGATTTGGCCACTTCAACTCTGGAATTTTTTAGCTTCAAGTTTTACTTATCAATTTTCAGACTCGAGATTTTGTAGTCTTAACTAACGATTTTTTAGTCTCAAAATTTCTAGTTTATAGATTTTTTATTTTCATGATTTTTTGATCACGAAAATTCAAAGTTCTCTAGTCTCATTTTTTGTGGTATACAGAAAAGTATTTGTCTCGAGATTTTCTGCGTTATTAGACTTTTCAGCTTCAAATTTTTTTTTCTTCAAAAATATAAGATTTTGTATTTTTTTTAGCATTGAGATTTTTTCTAGTCTCAAAATTCCCAAATCTTGAGTGCTTTGATCTCGACACTCGCGGTTTTTCAGTCTCTTTTTTTTGGTACATACCTACCTAGTCCTCGAAAAAATCCTAGTCTCAAGATTTTCGGGCACGAGATTTTTTGATCTCGAGATACGACAAGTATAAAGTTTTTCAGTCTGAACTCAAGATTTTTTACACTTGAGATAAGGTTTTCCAGTCTCATTTTTATGGTCTGTAGAAAAATCTCAGTTTCAAGATTTTCAATCATTAGGTTTTTCAGCCTCAAGATTTTTTTGATCACGAGATACATTGTATGTACATGAGAATAAAACACAAGACAGTGGGCATCCCTGGCGAACTCCTCTGTTTATTTCTGCTTGTTTTGAGACTTTATTTCCAATTTGTACTCTTATTCTAGTGTTCCTACGTATATACATAATTATGCTGTTTATTACCTCCCGCATTTTATATGTTATCTCTTCATTCTTTAGGACTTCAAACAGCTTTTTTCTATTGACCCTATCATATGCTCTTTCCAGGTCTA
This sequence comes from Planococcus citri, assembly GCF_950023065.1. NCBI lineage: Eukaryota > Metazoa > Arthropoda > Insecta > Hemiptera > Pseudococcidae > Planococcus > Planococcus citri. The sequence goes on from NC_088681.1 coordinate 14,576,670, forward strand.
TAAAGCACATGTGTGTTTCTAGGTTGTATTCGATCCTTTCTTTCATCAGTAGTTTTACTATAAAACTTGCGTCAGTGCATGATCTTCGTTTTCTAAATCCATTTTGAAAATTTTAGTGCTTGGAGATATTTTTCAGCCTGGAGACTCTGAGGTTTTTCAATTTCGAGATTTTGTTGTTTTGAAATATTGATTTGCCTGATCACGAATTATTTATGGTCTAAAGATGTTTTAGTGTAGAGATCTTCCAATATTCGTATAATTTGTTTCGAAGCAGACATTTGAAGTTGCCCAAAGCTAGTCTATAGTGTACTTAAACTCACAAAGGAACCTCTCGAGGACAGTCCACCTTTGCTTTGACGATTTGTTAGTCTGGATTAGAAATTTACACTATTTTTTTTGTAATTTAAGGTTAATAAAATTTTTTAAAAAATTTTTTACCTATTTTATTTTTATTTTTTTAAATTTCTATTCTTTTCATTTTTTAATATATTTTTTATTTTTTTCATTTTTATTTATTTATTTTATTTTTTTACATTTTTTGAGATTCATCAATTCTGAGACATTGAGACTCGAGGTTTCGCAGTTTGAACTCGTGGTTTTTTAGTCTTTTGAGATTTTTTAGCATCAGGATTCTTTAATCTCGGAACTCAAGGTTTTTCAGTGCAATGAAGATTTTCACCTTTGAAAGCATTTTTGGACTTTTCAGCCTCAAGATTTTTTCATCTCGAGACTCACGATTTTGCAGTTTCAACTCTGGAATTTTTTAGCTTCAAGGTTTACCAATTTTTAGACTCGAGATTTTGTACTTTGTTGTCTCAACTCATGGTTTTTTAGTTTCAATAAATTTTTAATAATTTTCTATGGAATTATTGCTGAACATTGCCAAAGTTTTCTAAAAATTCAACAGTTTTTTGGTAGTTACTAAATATTCTCAAATTGGTAGTTTGTAATTTTTGATGATTTTAGGACTTTTTTGAGGATTAACACCTTCAATGAACCTAGTTATGCAATTTTCGCTGAATTTAGCCAAACATCATCTGTTTTTTGGTAATTTTTAATGATTTTAATGTTTTTTAAAAGCATTTTTATGCCACTTCAAAATGTTCTATAACGAACGACCTCTATGCAATGTTGTGCAACATTAATTGATGAAACTTCATTCAAGATAACAAATAAGTAAGTATGATTTTGTAGAGACGTGTGAGGCTTTCAAACCATGAAAATCTTTTATTGGAATTAAACTTTTTCAAAAAAATTTCTTTCACGTTTTCGCACTTCTACTTTATTTCTGTTTTCATACAACTCATTCAAATCTTCCTTCTCCAACAAATCTCGGATTTTTATTAAATTTTGTAATTCGTCTCGGGAGATGAGAAAAAAGCATCCAAAAGTTCATTTTCTAGCGATCTTCTGATTTTAGAACAACGGAAAGTCTTTTCTTATATTATTCCAGATTTCGTAACGTTATGATATCGAAATCGAAAATTTTGAGACCCACGTTTTAAAAAAGGAAAAAATCTCATCGGAGATGAAAAAAAATCAGACAGTTTTGATGGATCTTTTTCTTATACAAGATGACTTTAGAAAAAAAATTGGACTAGAGAAATCAGCCATTATTCGAAATCAATGCCTTAAATTTGACAACAATCAATAGGCCTTTTCACTGTTGAAATGTTTTCGAAATTTGATCAAAATTGAAGATTTTTTTGAACCCATAGGGAAGTTGGCACCTTATTTTGAAAGTCTGTTTGTCAAGAAGAGGATAAAAAAAAATCATCCTCAGTGTTTTTCATCAATAATCTTTAAATTTGAAATTTGAAATTCCCACATTACGGGTGTCATAATCTTGTAATTGAAGGGTTTAATTCCAAGTCGGCCTAAGTCCATTTTTTCCGTTTCGAGAAAAACACAAATAAGTGTTTTTCTCGCCCTTCCGCTTCAATAATAAATGATGTGATTATATGGTTGTGAAGCTTGATCTTTCTGCTTTAAAGTACCGTATTGGTATTTTTTTAATTTTGCGTATTTTCAGCTCCAGAGCGCGTCAAACAGTCAGAAAAAGTGAACTTAGGCCCATTTGGAATTATCTGATGTTAAAAATTTCGAAAAAGAGCTGAAAAACGCGTTTTTTCAAAAAAAAATTCACGAATCATTAATTTAATACATTTCTGAAACAATTTCATTCGAAGCACCTTCAAATTTCGTCTCTCGAAAATCGTTGAAAAACTTGAAAAAAAACCGGCACAACCGCACTTGTATACAAATACTCTTAAAAAATGTATGATTTAGGCCACTTTGGAATAATCAGCTGTTTTTTTGAGCCGGCAAAACAGCGCTCCTGAGCGAAAAAAGTAACGCCAGGTGTTGGGACAAGGTGATAAAGGTGTTAACCGACCTGTACCACCAGATGGCGCTGCTAACTCAAAAATGATAAAAATGGACTTAGGCCGACTTGGAATTAAACCCTTCAATTATACCCCCTCTCCCCCCAAAAAAACCTCTGCACTCGTCATTAAAAGTTGAGCTGAATTCTTGAAAGTTGAGTTTAGAGATTTTCAAATATTGGTGATGAATTTTGAATAATTTATGATATCTTTCATCGATCTTCGAAATCCACACCCTCCTTGTCTCGAAGAGAGCATAGATAGCGTTACTATACCCTAGTCTTAAGTTATGTACATAACGTTTTTTATACGTTTTTTAGTTGAAATAAAACCGTTAAAATGTTCGCGTATTTATTCATTTATTTTCGCCGTTTTCGATAATTAATTCATCAATTTGCTCGTGTGATTGTTCTCGCACGACATGGTAGCAGAGAATCACGATCCGCTTAATTCAAAGTCGCATTTTTAATTGTTTTTTTATTTAAAAAACAAGTTCGCTTTCACACGCTCACTGCACGTGGCAAAATCGCTATTCGCAATTCGCAAATCGCTGTTCGCTAATCGCTTTCGCTTTAAAATTCAAATGGATGCAAAGGCACAAGAATTTGAAATGTGGCTGAAAAGCCTAAACGAATCCACCGATCTTGTGTTCACGCAAATCAACGCATCACCAGTCGATACCAACTCGCTTCAAATGGCATTCGAGCAACTCACCGTCGATCTAGAAGAGGTAGAAAATTGCCGTGTTACTTCTACTAGAAGTAAAGATAAACCAACTTATAATTTTTCGCTGATGCTATGCCGTCGATAATTCGAGCTAAACGAGTAATTCCAACAGTTAAACGAATCTTGATGGATGCTGGACGATCAACTGGCGATACCAAACCGCCAAAATCATCTAACGATTATTCTCGACGCATACCTGAAATGGAAATCACCCCCTTTTCCGGTGATATAACACTGTACTCCAGTTTCATTAAATCATTCCACTTGAAATACGACGAACTCCCGATTCCGAAGTCAGAAAAGTTACAACATCTAAAAAGGCACTGTTTAGATGAACCGCTTAAAATTATCGAAACTCTCGACCTAACGGATAGCAATTATGATCTCGCCCTCAACGAATTAGAAATACAATATCACGACAAAGAAGAAGTTATCGGCGCACTCTACGCTAAATTGGAAAACTTACCGAAAGCTACAAACACAAATGCAAGTTTACGTTCAACTTACTACGAAATCGAAGGTCTGCTCACAGCTCTCGAATCCCATGGTCAAAATCTCGATCTGTTCCCACCATTGAAAGATAAAATTTATTTCAAATATCCGGCATGGTTAGTTCATCAGGTTTGCGGAAAGACCAAACCAACAATTAAAGATTTCCAGAGAGAAATCGGATTACACGTAAAACTACGTTGTGGGCTTCAGGCAGCTGCAACTGCGCAGGGTTTGTCTCCATCAACAAAACCCCACTCGACTACCGCAGCTTTAGTTACTTCGAACGCAACATCGAAAGCTTACAACAATAAAAACGCTGAAAAAACAGAAAAACCGAAGTCGCCACCCTATTGTGTATATTGTAATCAACAACATTACTCGGCCGAATGCACCGTACATACCACAGTCACAGCACGTCGATCTTTATTAAAAAATCGATGTCATCTTTGCCTGAATAAAAATCACACGAAGGCGCAATGTAATCGCAATACAACGTGTTATTATTGCAAACAGGTGAAAAGCCATCACTCTTCGTTGTGTCTTCGCCAGTTCCCAGAAACGCCACTTGAAAAACCTGAAAAAAATGATGGTTCTGGTAATGGTAAGCCAGAAGAGAAACCTGAAAACGGAACACCACACACACGAATGAATTCGTTTATCCAGACGCATCAAGGTGCTCATTGCACTGCAATATTGACGATAATAAATCCGAAAAACAACCGTCGTTATCAAATTAGAACACTATTCGATAATGGAAGCAATGAAACGTATATTTCCGAGAAAGCTGCACGTCGCATCGGTTTAGAATTATCAAAATTCAAGTCGATTCCAATTAATGTTTTTCACCATGAATCACCTGTTACGTTTTCGTCAGCCACCACCTCGTTTATCGTGACAAATAACGCCGATTTTCATCTTAATATAGTCGCAGACACAGCTCCCAACTTACCTCAATTTGTACAATTATTCAACATCGATGAATTCAAACGAATGAATTCAGAATATCAAGACAAACCATTTGTAAACCAAGGTGAAAAGTACCCTGTCGAATTGCTGTTAGGAAGCGATTATTTTTACGATTTCCTACAACCTGAAACGAAAATAACAGTCGCTGATGGATTACATATGTGCAAAACGCCATTTGGATTTATTTTGGTTGGTCGTCAGCACGATCAAAAACGCAATAACAAGTCAATACTGTTTCAAATGTCACCGGTTCGTGCTGTTAAAGAACTTTGCGATCTCGAATCCATTGGGATAAAAGATATGCCGCTTACGAGTATTCAAGAAGAAGAAAACGCATTAAAACAATTCTACGATAATATTCAACTCGTAGATAATCGTTATCAGATTCGTTTCCCATGGAGACAATATCCACCACCGTTGGAAGACAATTTTGGCTTAGCAATTGGTCGTTTACGTTCGTTACAAAATAAATTTACGCCTGAATCGTTCAACGAATACAACGCTAATATACAGAAACACTTAGATGCCGGTTATGTTGAAGAAGTCACTGGTATTGATATGAAAACAACGCAAAAATACTATTTACCTCATCACGCCGTTTTCACACCTGATAAATCTACGACGCAAAGAATTGTATTCGATGGATCGGCGAAATCAAAAAACAAACAGAGCATCAATGACGCAATTTACAAAGGTACGAATTTACTGAGCCATGGATGTGAAATTTTAATTCGATTTCGTCTGTACCGCATTGTTATATTGAGTGATATCGAAAAAGCTTTTCATCAGTTGATTATACACGCACTTGATCGAGATTTTGTCAGATTTCTATGGCTACACGATTATAAACTTCCTGCAAGTGGAAAAAACCTTCGAATACTGCGATTCCTCTGCGTAGTATTTGGTATCATCGCTAGTCCGTTTCTCCTCAACGCAACAGTCCGTTATCACCTGAAAAATAACAAAAACGAGTTCACAGAACAAATGGAACGAGATAGATACGTAGATAATTTCATCACCGGATATAAATCAGCTGAGATCGCCAAAAAATATTATCATTTCGCCGTCGAAGTATTCAAACTGTGTTCAATGAATTTACGTCAATGGTCATCAAATGACAATCAACTCCGTGATATATTCACTCAACCGGATAAATCCGCATCGATTTCTGTACTTGGGTTACTATGGAACCAGTACGAAGACAACTTTCACCTGAAACAAATTAAAATGCCCGAAGTTATCACTTTACGTACCGTTTTGAGTACTGTTGCTCAATTTTTCGATCCCTGTGGTTACTGGACACCAATATCGATCAAGGCGAAGATATTTTTACGCGAACTCCATTCCAGTTACAATTGGGACGATAAATTATCCGAAGACCATTGTAATCAAAGCCAATCAATATTTACCGAACTTCAAACTGCAGTAAGGCTACTATAAACTTCGTTATGGGTACGGACAGCCGCCATTGCCCATCCAAGAAATGGATAAACATTGTTATCTTATCATACGTATGCATACAATTATTCGTGTATAAAATGCAACTTTTTCGATTGTTCGCGGGTTCGGATGAACTTTCATGAGGTCTCAAATTAAAGACGATGAAATTCCCTATCGATTGGTGTTAAATTTTTATCATTTCGCGTAAAAATAACGATTTTATGAATACTTTTATTTTACTGATTTTTGCATACTACGTACGTCATCTTTAAACTGAAAATACTCGAAATTTTCAGCGGACACATAGGCAGGGGCGAAGCGAAGGGGGGGCTAGGGGGGGCAGCCTGCCCCCCCAGTGTTCCGCGAAAGTTGGGAAAAGTTGGGAAATTGTGAGAAATACAAGAAAGTTGGGAAAATACAAAAATTGCGACAGTAAGTATTTCAGTTTTGGAGTTTTCAAAAATATTAAAAATTTTTACAATTACCAAAGTTGAAAACTTTCCCAACTTTTGAAGCCAAACCAGCTTCTAAATCTATGATTTTCCCAACTAAAAAATCACATTTTTTTCAAAAATTTCTGCCCTCGCTTTGCTCGGGCAAAACTGTTGTACCTTTTCACATCAACATTACAACTGTTTTGCTCCTTGAAATTACAAATTTTGAAAATCTTTTACCCTCGCTTCGCTCGGGTCAATTTGTTTTTTTTCACGCTTGAAAATTTCTACTTTTTGAATTACAATTTTTCCAAAGCTTTTAGCCTCGATTCGTTCGGGCCAATTTGATTCTCTTCTACTAAGTTACAATTTCAAGAAACGTATCATTGAATTTGAAAAATATTGAGACCAGAAAAACTGGATTCTTTTATTAAAATTGATGTTCTACTTTTCCATTTCAAGTCACACATTTTCCAAAACTTTTGCCATTGCTTCACTCGGGTCAATTTAGTTCTTTTTTTTCTCACTAAGAATTTCACAAAACCATTGATAAAATTAAAAGAAAGTTGAGATCAGAAAAACCGAATTCTTACACTAAAATTTATGTTGTTCTACTTTGAGAACTTCGAACTTTTTAAAGCTTTCGGCCTCGCTTCGCTCGGCCCAAATTGATTCTCATCTGCAAAGTTACAATATTTTTGAAAATCTATGATTGAATTTGGAAATTGTTGAGATTAGAAAAACCGAATTCTTTCATTAAAATTGATGTTATTCTACTTTTCAAATCATAGATTTTCCAAAACTTTTGCCCTCGCTTCGCTCGGGCCATTCAAAATGATATTTTAAAAAATTTTAAGAATATGAAAATTGAACAGAAAAATTCCAGAAGTACCTACTCAAAATATTCGAAGCTTATAAAAAATTCAAATTTTTCATTTCTTTCAGAAAAGAACTCTAGCTTTTCAAAATTTTTTAATACCAGAGTGTTCAGCACGTTAAAATTTTGATTATAGTCGGCAAAATTAAAATTTTTTGGCTACAAAATGTCGTGATACAATCCCCTCACTACTTGTAACTTAAATACCCCTTTTTTCATCCAACTTGGGAATTTTCAGTCGAATAAGTTGGGAATTTTCAGTCAAATTAGTTGGGAATCTTAGGATCTTTGCCCCCCCAGCAAAACCACTTCGCTACGTCCCTGCACATAGGTATTTTAATACAGCAAAATGTTCGTTATTTTATCCTCTTTAAAATGAGCTATTACCGAAAGCTCTATATGCAACCGTTCAAAAGTTTTCGAAGTTTTAAGTTGCGAAAACAAGTTGCGGATGGTAAGTATTGAACTTTGAACCAATATTACTCGAAATTTTCAGTGGACACATAGGTATTTTAATACATCAAAATGTTCGTAATTTTATCCTCTTTAAAATGGTTGGTTACCAAAAGCTCTACCTTCAACCGTTCAAAAGTTTTCGAAGATCAAAGTTGCGAAAAGTGGTTACTGATCAAAACTATAACTTACTGATAACACAATGATAACTGTAATAACACAATTTGACCACTTTCCGCAACTTTGAACTTCAAAAACTGTTGAACGGTTGAAGGTAGAGCTTTCGGTAAACAACCATTTTAAAGAGGATAAAATTACGAACATTTTGATGTATTAAAATACCTATGTGTCCACTGAAAATTTTGAGTAATAATAGTTCAAAGTTCAATACTTACCATCCGCAACTTGTTTTCGCAACTTAAAACTTCGAAAACGTTTGAACGGTTGCATGTAGAGCTTTCGGTAATAGCTCATTTTAAAGAGGATAAAATAACGAACATTTTGCTGTATTAAAATACCTATGTGTCCACTGAAAATTTCGAGTATTTTCAGTTTAAAGATGACGTACGTAGTATGCAAAAATCAGTAAAATAAAAGTATTTATAAAATCGTTATTTTTACGCGAAATGATAAAAATTTAACATCAATCGATAGGGAATTTCATCGTCTTTAATTTTAGACCACATGAAGTTCACCCGAACTCGCGAACAATCAAAAAAATTGCATTTTTTATATGGAAAGTTGTATGCATACAGATGCATTCTAATGTTGTTGTGTTCAAGGTTGGATGGGCAATGGCGGCTGTCCTTACCTGTATGAAATTATAGTAGCCCTAACTGCAGCAAAACAAACAATGCCGCGTTATCAGAACGTTTCACACGACAGTGATAAGAATCACTACTGTTTACATGTATTTGTCGATGCTTCAGCGAAAGCTTGTGCATGTGTTGTGTATTTATCATGCAAAACCGAAGAAAATATCACGTCGCATTTGCTGTTTTCAAGAACGAAGTTGGCTAAACTTACTGATATTCCAAAGTTGGAATTAATCGCCGCTTATATGGGTATGAAAGCTTTACAATTTGTACGCGACTCACTGCCATTCAAAATCGACACTCAAGTACTTTGGTCTGATTCCAAATGCGTTCTCACTTGGATACTTACAAGTAAAATACTTCCTGTTTTTATTCAACGCCGAATCGATGAAATACGCAACATTCCGAACGTTATCAAAAATTTCATTCCTGGAAAAGAAAATCCAGCCGATATACCAACCAGGGGAATGTTAGTTGACGAATTGTTAAACTCCTGTTGGTTTAATGGGCCAACAGACTGGTTAAAACGATCAAACGACTGTACAACTTTACCATTCGAACTTACACCTGAGCTAGATGTGATTACGATTGAAGAACCGAGAATTGTACTTACCACAAACACTGACGCAACGCCGCCGCTTTACGTTTATCCGTTCGATATAAATCCAGCAGATTTCGAGTCATATTCGCATTTACTACGATATACATCATACTTTGTCAAATTTATTGCCAACAATCCACGTTTACCAAGAAACATCTTTCCATATGGAGGTTCGTTATACAGTGTTCGAAGTCTATGGCTGAAATTTGAACAGCAACGTTGTTATCAAGATTTACTCACTTGTTTACGTACGAAAAAGCCGCATCCGCTTATTACGAAGTATAACGCTTACCTGGATGAAAAAACTGGGTTGATTAGATGCTCAGGACGTTTCAAATATGCGCCACTGTCAATGAAGGAAAAATGTCCGATCCTGTTGCCAAAAATGAAAGACTCACGGTTCGTTCTTTTATTGTTTAAATTTCACCATGAATCAGCGTTCCATGCCGGCACAAATTTCGTTTTAAATTCGCTTCGACGTACGTATTGGTTACCTGATGGTCGTCGCTCGGTTTACAACGCCATTCAACACTGTAAAAAGTGTAAACGTTTCACCACTCGACCATACGTACAGCCGCAGATATCCGACTTACCCGAATTTCGCCTACAAGCATTCGAATCGCCATTTACCAACGTTGGAATTGACACATTCGGTCCTCTTTATGTCAATAAAGAAAAACGCTACGTTTTACTTGCAACGGATCTCGTAATTCGAGGTATTGACGCAGAATTGCTTCTCAATATGTCCACAGAGGAGATCTGTTTGGGAATTCGCCGTATTATTGCTCGCCATTCGACACCGAAGCTGATATTATCAGATAATGCGCCACAATTCAAAGCTGTGAAGCAAGCATTCGATATCATCTTTACCCATGAATGGTCATGGAAATTCATCCCAGCCCATTCCCCATGGATGGGTGGTGTTTACGAAAGGATGGTCGCATTAATGAAGAATTCGTTGTTGAAAACGTTTCATAATGTTGCATTATCCGAATCATTGCTACGTACAGCATTAGCTGAAATTGCTGCCACTTTGAATGATCGTCCGCTAACGTACGTTGTTAAGAACGATCTAGACGAGATTATCACGCCAAATCACTTTCTAAAATCGTATTTCACGGTCAATGATATACCAGAGCAAGCTGAAGCAAACGCAACGCCAGCCGCAGCGCATACGATCAAGCTCTTTAAACAGAGTAATGAGATAACGAATCGATTTTGGGCTGTTTGGAGAACAGCTTACCTGCAACATCTTCGAGAACGGGGATTTTCACCAAATGCAAAATTCCCAAAAGCCACTACGAAACAGCCGCCAAGCGTAGGTGACGTTGTCATTATCGTAGACGCGTTACGTAAACGAAACAACTGGTCCCTAGCTAGAATCGTCGAACTTGTATACAGCCAAGATAACGAAGTCCGAAGCGCCAAACTCCGTACGAAAAATGGAGTAATTATTCGTCCGATCAGTGATCTCTGTCCTGTTGAATTAGCTGCAGCGCAGATTCCTGATTCCGAACCGCAGCCAACATCAGACGACGTAGATAATGAAGAAGTGCCACCGGAAGAGAATATTACTCCACCGGAAGCGGCCATACACGAATTCGATCAATTCGATCAACCGCAGGATGATTGGGACAATCCCATCATCACCGTTGAAGAAATCTCCGACGACAACGACGACTAGAATTTATTATTTAGTCGTAATAATTAATTTAAATCGTTTTCACGATGTTTTGAAGGATTTTCCTTTCGCTTTTCACTTTTTTTTTTCTTTTTTTGCTGGAAGTGTCTCGAAGAGAGCATAGATAGCGTTACTATACCCTAGTCTTAAGTTATGTACATAACGTTTTTTATACGTTTTTTAGTTGAAATAAAACCGTTAAAATGTTCGCGTATTTATTCATTTATTTTCGCCGTTTTCGATAATTAATTCATCAATTTGCTCGTGTGATTGTTCTCGCACGACACTCCTTCTCCATTTCAAGCCAACGTCGTACTTGAAAATTCTGAAAAATTGCACAATATTTTCTGAAAAACTGAGAAAAATCAGAGCTAGGTTCCCTATTTTGAGGCTTTTGGACTCGAAGGAAACGGAAGCTATACGTCCTTAAAACGAAGGGGGGGGGGGGGTTGTTTTGATCCAAATTTTTGAAAATTTTATCCAATGACTGGGTCGCTTCAAAAAGTCAAACATTAAAAAAAAACCTCTTAGGACTCCAATTAGACCCACATTTTGCTTCATTAAAAAATTAGAACCAACGCTGAGCGAATATTAATCGACAATAATCGACAATTTCAGCCCATTTTGTATAAATATTTCTCCAAAAAATCAAAAAACACATCTAAATTGTTGCCTCTTATTTTCAGACAAAAAAATCTCCTCACTCTGCTATATGCCACATTTATTCCAAATCCAAACAAATAATCCATCGATATTCACAGACACTACAATCGTACAATAAGCCCACTATAGTCGCAACCCACACATTGAAAAAAATTATCGAAATTAAAGTCACTCGATGATATATGACTTTCTAACGCCGTGGAAATCACATATCAACACACCAAGGGCACACATAAACCCACTGTGGGAATAAAACTAGCATCATTCGACGCTACAGAGACCACACGAACAAACCCTTGTCGCCGAGAGATTTTTCTCAAGTTCGATGCTCATATAGTACCATTTGTAATATGCGACCACGACCACGCGATTGAAATCTCAACAGCAGGAGTATTAAGCTCGAATCCAGCTGAGACTGTATATACTCGTACATTCGGGTCGCACAGTACAGTATATATAACTCGGAAAATAAAATAAACGCAGCCTAATTTAATTTAACGACGTGATAAACCGTCGACGCCATTTCTAATTAACCAATTCCACATATAGAGAAAACCACTCGCTGAGTAGTTCGGTACTGTTGAATTTTCATTTACGTATGCGCATTTGTCATCTATATACTTAATGTAAACGTATCGAATTTATCTATTTTTCAAGTCTTGCCAGCGCCATTGTCATCGTTTCGTTTGCGTAGCAGAAAAACAACACAATCATCGAAAATTGTCCCATTTGATAAAATTTTTCATCGTTGAAGTTGTTTTTCATTTCGAAAAATTCGACGAAAAATTCAAAAGAAAAAAAAACGAGATGTAGGAAGGTAAAAAGTCATGGCCAAGCATCTATTCAAATTTTATAGCCGAAATTAAGTACTCGCTTATTTTATAAACGTTTCGATAATGTCGTCTTCACATCGAACATAGGAATAAAAAAACAACCCCTTGAATATTCAAAGAGTTTCTTTTTTTTCGAAATTCAAATTGCCAAATTAATTATGTAAAGACGTATTTTCTTAAATCCATCGACCATAATTACGTACAAGAGTATAATGAACAAAGAAAGAGTTTCAAACTTAAGCCCCAAAGTTCTTAAGGGGTTTCTTCCAATTAGCGAAATGACGAGAAGAAGAAGAAGAAAAAAAAGGAAAAATTCTTTCACGAAATTACTCGTATATTGGATGGGAACCGTGCTGCTACCCTATATATTGGAAGGTTGCAATATAGAAAATATAAATTACTGGCAAATTCGTATTATTGATAATAAATCGAGCAAACATATCTGCAAAAAATTCAACATCGCGTGCGAAAGGAAAAAAAGAAGAGTATCGCAGTCGCACGTGTTCGAATTTACTCGTATATAACACGACTTGCATCGTTTTACTCTTGTTTTACATACTCGAGATGAGTGTTTTTCTCATTTTATAAAACGAATGAAATTTGCATGAAATGTGTCGTCTTTCGCGTCCCACAGGACTAGGTTTTCTGCGTTGGCTCGAAATGTTACGCTAGTTACTTTTTGGGAAATCTTTTTTTTTTCGAGTTTTTTTTCTCGTGTAATTCTACGTACCGAAAAAGTGTTGCAGATTTTACACTCGAAAGTTATGTAGTAATTTTTCATCTTAATTTATTACATTTACATTTTTATTACAATAAATGATTTTGTTTCTTTGCAGGAGGCGAGAATGCGAACCAGAATAATTTATCGGAATACGAAAAACAGGTAAATATACATTTTTTTCTACGTTTGAAATATTATAGATACCTACTTGAACCTAATTTAAGAAAACATTTTTCACGTAAATCACTTTAATGTGAAAAGATGGATCGAGTGAAAAATTTATATCGAATGTTGATGCTGAAGGCAACACGTGTGGGAAGAATTGTAGGGAAAAAACAAGTGTATATTCGAACTTGAAGTCATTTAAAACTCGACAAAAGTTATGGCATTTGTATTCTCAATTTTTTTCTGTAATACTGGCCCAGTTTATGGCATTGGTGCAGAAGGGGGGGGGGAGTTCAGAGAGGAGGATCCGAAAAATGAGTGGATATTCGAGCTCAATGATTTTCAAAACCTAACCAACAATATGTCACGTGATATTTTCATTTTTTTTTGTTGGTATTTTGGCATTGTTTAAGGGAACGGGAGGAGGATCGAGGGGTTGGATTGAAAAAATAAGCTTAACGTTGAAGCCCTGTTATGTATGTAGATAGGTCTACTTGTACAGAGATCTGCATAATTCGAAACAATCAATTCGGGATAAAAGTGTAAGTGTAACCTTGACGAGTGAGACTGGTATAAAACTGTTGGAGGAGTTCGTATGGCGAAAAAAGTCACGTAATGGGTTACCTATAAAAGGAAAAGCAGAAAAGAATCAAATACTTTAAAATTCTAGAGACGCTTTCCCTTTTATATCACCTACTTAGGTGGATACTTATTTTTTTAGAAAATAAAATGTGTATAGAAAAGAACAGATTAATGGGCGAGTAACTTAGCACCTCGTAAAATTACCCCCCTCCCCCCATATATTCCTTCCAACTTAGTACAGACACATTATATCCCAATCCCGAAGGTGTAAGTATAATAGGCAGGTAATAAAACCAGACAGCTAAGCTTCAAAGTGTGCGTAGCTCTAGTTTTTGACAAGTTTAACCACTACCTATTCTATTTTTTATTTTATTTTAAAAAGAAACTTCTGAACAATTTTGGAAAAAATTTTTCGTCTCCGCCAAATTACAACATTTCAGATCAATTTCTGTGTTTGCATTTTTTCTAAATATGTACTTTTGTAAAATTTCAAATTGTTTTTAGAGTTTGTATTCAATTTTCAGAATTTACTATTAGGTACCTCCAAAAATTTTGAGATTCGAGATTGATTTTCAGAATTTCGCACCTCCTTAAAATTGTGAAATTTTAAATCAATTTTTGGAATTTCCATCAACTTTAAATTATGAGATGGTGAATAAATTGTCAAAATTCTATATTGCCTCTAAACTTTTAATTTTTAAATCAGTTTTCAAAATGCATTTTGCCTCTAGATTATGAAAATTTTATTCATTTATCATAATTCCCATTACTTCGCCAAATTATGAAATTTTAGATCATTTTCGAGATGGAGAGCTAGCCGAAAGCTAAAAGCTGAAAGTCGACGACCTGATTAAGTTTCGGTTTTAGTCATTTCATTTTTCAATTTCTATACTTTTTAGTGTTTTTATTTTTTCAACTTCTTTTTCTGTGGTGCGTTTGCGAGTTTCTTTAGGTTTCTTCTCAATTTTCCTCATTCGAAAAAATAAATTTGAAAAACCAAAAGCCGAAAGGTAAAAGTTGAAAGCCAAAAGTCAACGATTTTTGGAAACAAGAAGCTAGCCATCAGAAAGCTTTATGAACTTGAAAAGTCTAAAGTTACAGCTGAAGTATTGTAAATTTTTTAGAAGCTAAAAGTTAAAGCCAAAAGTTTCATTTTTTGGCTTTCCAACCCAGCAAAAAAAACATTGTTTTTATCGAGAGCTTTCGATCTCGCTTGGGCCTGTTCTGTTTATGATTCATATTCTAAAATTTTAAAAGTCAAAAAATAAACTTTTTGCCTTCACATAAAAAAAAAAACATTGTTTTTATGCCCCCTTGAATACAAATTTTCAAAAGTTTTCACCCTCGCTTCGCTCTAACCTGTTTTCTTTTCTTTTTCAAAATTAACTTCCTAAAAAAAATTACCCATTCAAATCCTAAAAATCTTAAAAACTGAAAAATAAACTTCTAGTGTTGTAAAAAACTCGGTTTTAGCCTTTCGGGCATTTCAAAATGAAAATTTTCAAAAGCTCTTGCCTTTGAGGCCTTCAGAAATTCAACAAAGAAAATGAAAATTTTCATGAGTCATTTGAATATTATACAGGAATGGAAAGGTAGGCGAAAGCTGGAAGATAAAAGCTAAAAGTCAATGATTTTTTTTTTTTTGAAAGCCAAAAGCTAGCCAAAAGGTTCATTTTTCAGCTTTCTTTGAACTTTTTTGTAAATTCATTTGATTCAGTTTCAGTTTCAGTTATTTTTCAATTTTTACTTTTACTTTTTCCTTTTTTTGTTGTGGTTTCCTCTCAATTTCACCTTATTAAAAAAATTGAGAAGTCTGGAAGCTAAAAGCTGAAAGCCAAAAGCCAAGGATTTGTGGAAGCAAAACGCTAGCTGTTGGAAAGCTTTACAGGTTTGAAAAGCCTAATGCTAAAGTTTTATCAATTTTTTAGAAGCTAAAAGCTGAAGCCAAAAGTTTCATCATTCAGCTTTTCATTTCATCTCTGATATTCTTCTTCTTGGTGCTGTATCACCCCTCCTAGGGTATCGTGATTATGATGCACTGGTCGCGGTTTCTGTAACCTGATACACCAGCTCCCTCCAACTGACTCTGTTTAGGGTGCTCCTGATACATGCAGGGAAGCTGTGCCCAATGGCCTTACAAATGGAATCTGTACATCTCATGAGAGAGCATCCACACCCTATTGTTCCCTCTACCTTGCCTTGGATGAACAGGGACTCCATCGCATCAGCCCTTGTGACATATGCCCAAAGTATTTCAGGATTCTGCTGTGAACCACTGCCGACAGCCTTTTCTGGACACCGATTTCCTTCAGGATGGAAACATTGGTCCTTTTCTCCGTCCATGGGATCTGAAGCATTCTTCTCCAACACCACAACTCGAGCATGTCAATTTTTCTCCTGTCTCCCTCCTGTACTGTCCAGGTTTCTGACGTATAGACAAACACTGAGAAAACCAGAGCATTTACCAGCCTTATCTTTAGGGTTGTGCTCACCACTGCATCTGACCAAATCTTCTTTAGGCCACTGCCAGACATGGCACTTCTTGTGATTTGTACTCTGTGTCTTA
Source organism: Planococcus citri (assembly GCF_950023065.1). Classification (NCBI taxonomy): domain Eukaryota; kingdom Metazoa; phylum Arthropoda; class Insecta; order Hemiptera; family Pseudococcidae; genus Planococcus; species Planococcus citri. The sequence goes on from NC_088681.1 coordinate 14,593,069, forward strand.
TTTCTGCTTCACTGCCTCCTTTGTTATCCACAATGGATCCCAGTTATACAAATTGGTTCACCACTTTGATTCCCTCAATTTCCTGGATCTCAGGTGAGTTGTTCTCAGGCTGATTCACAATCATAATCTTCGTCTTTGCTTTTTTCATCAGCAGGCCATATTTTGCACTGACCTCTTCGGCTCTTCCAGGCATTTCAGAAAACCAGTCATATCTTCAACACTTGAGGTGATTATAGACACTACAAGATACACAACTGCAGGTCACAGCGGTGAGGGGAATCATGTAAAATTTTGTGAAAAGTTTTTCCAAAAATGGTCCCTGTAGAGGCGCTGGTCGTTGTTTCCCAACTGGACAATGCGGGTGTTGGCGCGGCAAAGGGAAGTATTTGTGAGCAATAGTTTCAGTGGTTTACTTGCTAGATGCACTGATTGTCGTTTCCCTAATGGACAACATGGGTGTTGGTGCAGTAAGGGGAATGGGATTACTTTTTACTGGATCCCCCAATGTCTGTGCCCACTAGTTGTTCATCTTGTAGTGTCTATAGAGGTTCAGCGTAACAGAAGTTTGACATTTGTACACCTCCGATCAACACTCCTCCATGCCATTTGCCTGAGCCATCATCATTGGTGCTTTCTTATACACGTAGCTGCAGAGTGCCACAAATTATATGTATATTCTCCATATAAGCTTAGATTAAACAAGAGTAGGGACAGAATGCAGTCCAGTTGTACTCTTCTCTCTGGGTGGAATTTCTCCGACATTATTTCTCTGTTAATTCATACATTTGCTATGCTCCCCTTGTACAGTTGTTTCATCAGCCACACCAGATGTATTGGGGCGCCCATCTCAAGTAGAATTCTCCACAGTTTTTGCCATTGTATGCAGTCCAAGCCTGGACCCACCCACCGAGTTACCAAGAAAATTTTGGTAGGCTGCGACGTATTTGGGCCGATGAGGTAAAAACGGGGCCGATTAAAAAGTTTCCAAATGAATTTTCATGCTCAGTGTCCTGCACTTTAAAAAATGGGAGAAAAACATTTGGCAGATCAATTGAGGAGCCCAAAATCAGGGCCGCTAAAATGGAATATCTCGGTGGGCCACGTGCTCTTGGGTCCGGCCCTGATGCAGTTAAATGCTTTCTTGTAATCTACAAAACACAGCACAGTACACACATTGTATGTATTTGCGTGCTTTCTCAATCAGCAATTTGAGGTTGAGAATCTGTTCCCTAGTTCCTCTTCCTCTTCCTCTCACAAATCCTGCTTGTTCTGGAGGGATTTGACCATGTATGAGTGAGTATAACCTGTTGTACACAATCTTCAATAAGTATCAAATTGGGAAGATTGATATTTTCTTCTCACGTCAGTTGACAAATTTTTAGTGCACACGACCCCCCTCCCCCCTACCCACTCCTATCTTTTCAAAAATCTCAATAGGTACCTACAACTTCTGCTTTAGAAATGGAGCCCAACATGATATTCGCCCCCCCCCCCCGACCTTGGGGGAACGCCCTACCAAACTACTCCCACTTATTATAATACCACCAGCTGTGAGATGTCAGAACATGTCTAATTGTCCAAATCCTTAAATCTTTTTCATAATTCAAAATTTACAACCCTAAGTGGGTATATGTACCTTATCTTTCCGAATTACTTGACTGTAAAAATTCCCTATCTTGATGCAAGGACCATTTTCTATTTTTTTTTTCAGGAAATTATGTATTAAAATAATGAACCAAAATTGCAATTACTACACATTCTCATATTCTGTCCAATAGGTACCAACCTATAATAAATGGTTGGATAGTTTAAGATAACATTCAAGTGTAATAAAATTACTTCTCTCATACTGAAGCCAATAGAGTGCTATACTCATACTAAAAAGTTAATCTTTCTAAAAAAAAACTGCCTGTTATGGCAAATCCTCACAAATACTCTCATAAAACTTAATGGTTTATGTTACAGCTAGAAGATGAAGATGTGCGTGAACTGAAAAATTTAAAGTCATCTGGTAAGTATTGGCTCGTATTACAGCACATTTTATAATACAAATAATATAGGCCTTTAAATTAACGTCATTCGCTAACAACAACATCAACTAGGTACGCCAACAAAGCAAATAAAAAGTTAGGTACGCGAAAATAAACTGCACAACGATAAACCTTTTGAAACTTGTTGACCGCGAGATGTTTGACCTAAATTCTTTCTCCTATAACTCATCGAACCATTCACAATATGACGTACCGTACACTTTGTTTGAAAACCTAAAAAGGTCATTTAAACGCTCCGCCGTTCGACTACCACTCGTATTTCTGCCAGTTGGCTTGTTGCATTTGAAAATTTATAGCTCCACTACCGGACGATATTTCTCTTCACAAAGGCTCGATCTTGTAAATTGAAAAAAAAAAGGAAGCGTTGGCGGTGAATTGAAATTAAACTCGGTTCTTTGATTTTTCAGACGGAATTTCTCTAAGTGCTTCTAAATCGCAGAAATTTACCGGTACTAATGTCAACGGTAGAAAAGAACAACACGCTGAAATCAGCCAACAATGTAAGCTTTAGATATAGGTATTTTTTTTTTTTGCTCGACTAAAAACCACACGGTGTGGTTTTAAGTGCATGTGTGGGTAGCTTTTAGCTGACGTTTTGGACATCTTATTAAAAAAAATAGCGCAAAAAACCACTGAAATAGCATTTGGACTCGGTTCGAGTCGACTATAAAGTATAAAATTCGCAATTTATGACCATTTCGTTTTTTCTCTTTGTTTTGTGTTGTGTGACAGTAAACAAAAACGGAGAATTAATGGAACGAGTTCAGCAAAAAATCGATTCGAAGCAAGAATCGGAATCGGTGCAGCCGAAAACGCAAGTTCTCACCGAAATCGAAATCGCTCCCAAAAGTAATCATAAATGGTCTCAAGATGATGTGCAAATACGAGACAACTTTCAAAAGAAAATGGCACCCGTCAAACAGAAGCACTGGAGCGCGGATAACGCCGCTGCTAATAATTTGGTTGGTAAAAATTTTCATTCTTTGGGTACCTAATTTTTTTTACGCTATTTTTTAATTTTACACTCAGAATAGTCGGTTCGTTTTAACTTTGACGCGAATGTAATTGAAATAAAAGCTCGACTAGGCTTATTATTGTCACCCGGATTAAATATCCTAAGCGCTTATAAAAGATATTCGCGACTGGATTATTTCCTTTAATTTTACGCCACGCCGGACCGGCTCAACGTGAATAATTTTTTTTTTTTACTAAATTCCATTTTTCTTTCTAAACTCGAACGATAAAAATTTCTCTACCAAGAGCACGACGACGACGAAGACGAAGAAGATGGTGAAAATTAACTGGATTATTTTCAAAAGATATTTTTTCGTTGGTATTTTCTTTCGCATTTACCTCTGCAAGTTGTACTTTCTGCGATGCTTCTTTGTGTTTCTTTCTTTCTTTTATTTTATTATATTAAATTCGTGCTACCTACCTACGTTTTATCTTTTCATTCTTCTGGATTTTACCTACGTACGTAGGTAGGCTTTGCTAACGTATAGTAACGTACCTTATCAAATTCGTAGGTAGATATAGCTCATTTTGGTTTTCATATTGACAGCGAATGTGTACTCGTACGGTAGATGCGTATTCTTGATGTCGGTATAGCTCTGAAATTTTAAACAAGACGTATTACTTTATAGTGCGGGCTATAAACTCGATAAATTATCTGGAAAAACACCTGCTGCTGCTTCCATCAAACACCGAATACGAATAGGTATTTCCTTTAGAAGAAAACTAATAGATGTCGACAACCCTTTATTTATTTCCTGAAATAGTATCCTTAATTAAGCGTAGGTATACTTAGAGCTCCTGTCCATATCAAAGGTTAAAAACCCATAAACCAATCGAATTTCACTGCTTTGTGCGTTTTAATTCATCAAATTCTTCACTAAACTGCCTTAGTCAAAGTCTAACTGGCCAAAAGTGCTGTAGGAATAGGTATGTACAATTTGGCTGGCATTAATATTATAGTCGGGGAGAGCCCGCTTCAGGATCTATTGCACCCCCCCCCCCCGTCGATCCTCTGGGACAACTTTTTTCCTTAAAGGGGGAGTCCTAAAAGAACATTTCTAGCCCTGTACTCAAAAAAAAAAGTGGCCCTACTTACAAAATGGCGGCCATTATGATTAACAACCCATGCAAAAAAATAGTACTATGTACTAATTTGATACTGAAAGCAGTACTACTTTCAGTAGTAACAATTTGAACTTTTCAAGTAGTACTCTAGTACCATCACACAGTAGTACCACAGTACTACTGAAAAGTAATACTGCAGTACTACTTTTCAGTAGTACTGTAACTTCACGATTCTATGAAAAAAATAGTATCACACAGCAGTACTACTGAACTACCGAACTTCAGTACTCCTAGAGAATAATTTCTAAACGGTCACCCATCCAACCTCTAGCCAGGCCTGAGACTGCTTAACTTCTGTGGAAGTACTGAAGACGGATCTAAAACATGCTATAGTATTAATATAGTAGGTACTGATGGTGCATTTTTGAATTACATTAGTTGCACAGTGGGCTGTATGAGCACCCTAAAAACGGGCGTGTAACTCAAAAACTTACGATGAACCCTAAAACAATGGTACAATGATATCCTTCCTTATGTTTTTGGGGTCCCAGAATATGAATTCAACAATATTTTTTTTTGTAGGGGTGGGGGCGAGGGGGTGAAGGGGGCGAAAAATACAAAATTCGACTATAATGATGTGTGATATGTCGAAATGTATGTTTTCGAGGTTGTAGATCACGAATTTGACAATATTTTTTTCGTAGGGGTGAATGGTGGGGGATGGAGGGGGTGAAAAATTCAAAATTTGACCATAATGATGTGTGATATATCGAATTGTATGTTTTTGAGGGTGTAGATCACGAATTTTACAATATTTTTCTCGTAGGGGTGAATTGTGGCGGATGAAGGGGGTGAAAACGGTGAAAAATTCAAAATTTGACCATAATGACGTGTGATATGTCAAAATGTACGTTTTTGTACGATAAATCGATACACAATCGATAAATCTGACTCACAACAATATTAAACTTGCCTAACATTCGACAAATCGAAAACAAACTTCAACAAAATAAATGTAAATATTTATTACAAACGGTCATTGACCTAACGATCAATAAACCAGACAAAAGAGACTGAGCAAAATGCTCGATGACTTTACTTTACGACGACAAGAATAATATTAACGCGAACGAACTTATTAACTAACGAAAACAACGAAAAAACAACAATAATTTAACAGCCAACAGTTTACGCGATTTTACGAAAAGAACTAAAAAACCATTTTATACGTAACCAACAATATATATATCGCGAAACCGAAATTTATTTTTAATAAAAAATAAAAACTTAAAAGTTACCGAACATAGTTCGTTACGGTTACGATTCCAATTTTGCCAACACCCCACCATAAAAATATTTTCCCTAACACGCGTACCACTAAAATAAACGTAAAACTTGTTGCTTCTTATCATTACCGGTGTTTGTAAACACTTTGAAACAAAAATATTTTTACAGCAAAATTTCAGTTAAACTATACTTAAATTACATAAAAATCGACTCGAAGACTTAATTTAAGCGTTAAATAATGACTCACAGAGTCTGTCGAATACGGTACGTGTCGTGGCTTTGGTTAAAATATCGGCAAGTTGATCCGCCGAAGATATCTTTTGCAAGTAAACGATCTGTTTTGTGACTAAATCGCGTATATGATGATAACAGACATCTATATGTCTGGTACGTTTCGATTCGACCGTATTCGCAACGGCAATCGCTGCATTAGAATCGCAATACACCGGTACGGTGTCAATACGAACTTCTAATTCGACAAACAGATTTCGCCAAGCCAAGACTTCCTTTCCAGACGTACTTAACGCAACGTATTCAGCTTCACACGACGAAAGACTAACACAATTTTGTTTCTTGACTACCCAGTCAATTACGTTACCATAATGTAACACAAAAATTCCAGACGTTGACTTCCTATCTAAACAATCACCAGCGAAGTCCGAATCTACGTACACTCTTACAGAGTGTTTATCAACTACTTCAGGTATTACGTAGGTAAGTTTCACGTTCAACGTACTACGTAAATACCTGAGAATACGCTTACTATATTCGAATAGCTCCTTGTTTGCCAAGTGCTGGTATCTGCTTAGAAAGTTTACAGCAAAAGCGATATCGGGACGTGTTCCCCTAGCTATGTAACTTAAACTTCCTAAGAGACCACGCACTTTGGTTTCATAACTTTTATCGAGCTTGAGATTGGTAATTTTCAAGCCCGGTTCGATTGGAGTTGAAATACTATTCGAATTAGATAAACCGTAATCATTAACTAACTGCTCGATATATGAATTTTGATGTATTTCTAACTTTTCTTTACTACGATTAATTTCCATTCCAATGAACTTCTTGCATTGTTCCAGGTCTCTGATTCCAAAACGCTCATTCAATCGCTTGACCAACCACTCAATTAGACGATCATCGCAACCTGTAATTAGAAAATCGTCTACGTAAACGACAAACACGCAACGTAGAGGATTTTCGGCATCGAAATACACACAAGGATCGACTTTACTCCTTACGAAACCGAGCGAAAGTAAGTACTCGTTCAATTTTGCGTTCCACGACTTGGGACTCGTTTTTAATCCATATAACGAACGTTTGAGAATATATACGACACCTTTCTCTTCGTTAGTCCCTTTCGGTGGGTTGAACATAATACCTCGGTTTATATCTCCATTGAGAAATGCAGTACTCACATCTAGCTGTCTCAACTGCCACTTGTTGACCATAGCTAGATTGAGCATCGAGCGTATTATCGGTTGATTAGGTGTTGGAGCGTATATTTCATCCAACTCATAAAAATGGTTGTCTTTGAAACCACGCAACACCAATCTAGCCTTAAATTTCACCCCACCATTCGAGTTGATTTTTTTCTTTAGAACCCACTTACTGTCTACTTTCGAATAATTCTCTTTATTTACGCTTTTTTCAGATGCTGAATACCAAACGTCTTTGATCTCCATCGCCTTTAACTCTTCATCTATCGCTACACGCCAAAATTTCGCTTCAGGACCGTTTAACACTTCTTCATACGTAAGGTCATCGACCCCAGCGAGTGCAAAGCAAGCAAAATCGTCGCTACGTTCATCCGAAGATGATATATCGATTAAACTACGATCTACTAAAATATCACCGCTACGTTCGGCTTCAGTCAGCTCATCTGGGTTTATCCAATTGGAGCAACCGGGAGCTGAATCAACGTTACATACCGGTGTTACCGTAGGTACGATATTTACATCGCTTACACTCACTGATACCGATGTTTTTAACAAATGATCGTTAATAACATCGTGTATCTTACGCGTTTCGTCTACTTCTACGCAACTCGAATTCGTAAATTTATTTCGTAAAACGTCGTACAATACATAACCTGTCTCTGTAAAACCGAGTAAAACCATATCGATCGACTTCTCATCAGTTTTCTTTCTCTTTTCAGGCGGTACCAGAACTCGTGCAACGCTTCCAAACAATCTTACTCTCGATAAATCTGGCTTTCGGCGATTCCACAGCTCGTACGGTGACAGATCGTTCAAAGCAGAATGCGGTAAACGATTGTACACGTAGTTCGCCGTGTATGCAGCGTAAAGCCAAAATTTATTCGTTAAACCGCCTTCGTATAACAGAGCTCGCATTTTTTCTTGGATGGTTCGGAAAAAACGCTCGACGGTGCCATTATGCTGTTTCTCATACGGCTCACTGTTCTGCATAGATATGCCTTTTTCGTCGACAAACTCTTTAAAGGTACCTCCGATAAATTCACTAGCGTTATCGCACCTGATACGCTTCACTTTCGTACTCCATAACGTTTCACTAATATTTACAAATTTTTTTAGGTAGGTACCTACTTCAGCTTTACTTCTCATTCCGAACGTTACTCCCCATCTCGTACAGTCATCTACGAAGCCAATCAAATATCGCTCGCCTTCTAGTCCTTCTGTAATAGGACCCATTACGTCTATATGAACGAGATCGAGCGGATTCGGATACCTATACCTACTTGAATCGTAGGTATGTTTCTTTTGTTTTGCTTTACAGCAAATTTGACACTGATTGAAAGGTGGGCAATCACATCCACGTAACTCAGGAATCTTATCTAGTACCGTCTTGCTCGTATGAGCCAACCTACGATGCCAGATGTCACCTTCACCTTTTAACCTATTTACTTTCTTTTTATTTTTCAGATTTACATCACTGTCACTACACGTACTGGTATTTCCTATACCTACACTTGAAACGTTCGAAACTACGACTCCAGAATCATTACCTATCGTCGTCGAGGTATTATCTACACTTGTCGAGTCACTATTATCGTTTGTAATCAACGCAGATGAATAATTGGAACAAGAATACAAGAGAGGAGGTATATTGATCATAAATTGAATTGTATACAATCCATTATCGTTAAGAACTAATCTAGATACTATATTTCCCGCAGGATCGACCAAACGAGGATCTTCATCGAAGAAGAAACGATAACCGTTCGCTACGATTTTCGACACGGACAGAAGACTAAACGAAAGACTAGGTACATAGTATACCTCGTTTAACCAATAGACGTTTCCGTCATCGGCTAAGACTCTCAATTTACCAACTCCCTCTTTCATCAGAGATACCTCACAATGAGCGGATTGCAAACTCTCGTTTACTTTCCTCTCATCGAGTAGGACTCCGGGATGTTTTAGAAAATGCGAAGTCGCACCACTGTCGACGACAAACGTGATAAAATCGACGCCGTCGTCGTCGTTTGTCTCGACATACGCATTTTCTTCACCGAGGTTTAAAGCGGTCGAGTCACCTAAAAAATAATTCGAACCGATATTTACGTTACGCGAATTTCCGAAATTTGAAATCGCGATACTATCACCGAAACTGCTACGACCGAACCTATCTTTCACGAATTCATCTACGATATTACACCTACGACCTTCATCTAACGAAAAATTTTCTTTTTTTCCAGATGTCGGCGGAAAAAGACCTAACGCGATAGACGGACGAGGACCTGACGAACCGGACGAACCTGCAGTACCAGACGTACCCGACGTACCACTCGACGAACCGTTACCACCGTTATTACGCGACGAATCACCGTTCTGCGGACAATTACGACCTATATGCCCGGTTAGATTGCATCGATAGCAAACGATACTTCCCCGAGGGTTGGTATCGTTTCTATAATTCCCTCCGGCGGATCGACAAGACTTGGCCATATGGCCACGTTTGTGACACTTATAGCAGGTACGATCTTTGGCTTGTACGAAGCCACTATTACCGTTACGATCACCGTTACCGTTCGACGAATTACCGGACGAGTTCGAACTACGATTACGCGACTTATTACGATTACGATTACGACTATTATTATTTTTATTACCGGATTGATCGGATGCGGCCATCGCTGAACCGGTACTTGTCGAACTCTTCGAAGTCGAGGAGTTCTTCGAGGCATCTTCCAAACTCAAAAGCAACGACGAAATCACTTTTGGATTTGGGTCTCCAGCTGTGACGTGAACTAGTCCTCGAGCAGTCATACGCACTGACTCGTACTTAGGCGAGTTGCCTAACGCGTTGATCAGATACGTATAGATTTCCGATGGAGTCAATTTCACGTCCAAACTCTCCATATCGTTTACTAACGTATAAAATGCCTCCAAGAACTCCTTCGGACCTTTGTACATATCGATGACAATCTTCGAAATACGAGTTCGACAGTCGATAATTGCTGCTTGGTTTTCCGCCTGGTACAAGGAGTTGAGCTCCGTCCAGAATACGTACGGATCCTCTGTCTCCTTGACCAGTCGGAAAACGTTCTCAGCTACGTGCCTAATTAAAATTTCTAAAGCTTTCGCTTTTTTACGCGACGATAACGTATTTACTTCGAGAATCGCGGTTTGAAGTCCTTTGGCCGCCAAAATGACCTTTATTTTTCTTTTCCAGGACACGAAGCCCGTACCGCGAAAGACCATCGACTCCATTACGCAACTATCACCGGCACCGAACATACTACCAGACGAACTACTCGAATCAGATTCTACAGCTGCTTCGTCGGACTCGTCGTCGTCGTCGCTACTATCACTAACGTCGCTCGGATCGTCGGATGGACCAGGAGGTGGAGGAGGTGGAGGACCGGATGACGGATTAGACGGAGGAGGAGGAGAAGCAGAATCGGTTGGACCAACTTGTTCACCAGAACCAGAACTACTCGTACCAGCTACGTTAGCGTCGCCACTGGAATCAGATACGTTACTTTTCGAAGTACTTTTACCCTTCGACGACTTCGTTTTACTTTCGTTCGAATTTTCGTTTACAGGGAAACCAGCAAAGGTCGTACTGGATTTACGTTTACACTCGTCGTCGTCGTCTACGTTGACCAATTTTCCTGACCGCAAATAGGACAGGACTGTCGACATTTACTTCGTCGAACACTACACGAACCAATACGCTGAAGCTACACAAGCCAGAAAATTCCACACAGGACGTCGAATTGCGAAACAGAGCTTTCACGAACTACGCTCTACGCTACCATGTACGATAAATCGATACACAATTGATAAATCTGACTCACAACAATATTAAACTTGCCTAACATTCGACAAATCGAAAACAAACTTCAACAAAATAAATGTAAATATTTATTACAAACGGTCATTGACCTAACGATCAATAAACCAGACAAAAGAGACTGAGCAAAATGCTCGATGACTTTACTTTACGACGACAAGAATAATATTAACGCGAACGAACTTATTAACTAACAAAAACAACGAAAAAACAACAATAATTTAACAGCCAACAGTTTACGCGATTTTACGAAAAGAACTAAAAAACCATTTTATACGTAACCAACAATATATATATCGCGAAACCGAAATTTATTTTTAATAAAAAATAAAAACTTAAAAGTTACCGAACATAGTTCGTTACGGTTACGATTCCAATTTTGCCAACAGTTTTCGATGGTGTAGAAGGGGCGAAGGGCGGGGGATGAAGAATTTTCTATTGGGGAGCCGTCAAAGTCCCTGGAAGAAAAAATTTATTGCAACATTTTAACAAAATTCACCATGATTCTTCACTAGGTATAATTGACTGTTGTAGTCGCCGGGGCATTTGGGGGCAAAAATGGAAATTGACATCTTGAAATACACTACCTCAAGTATTACTAGCCGCTGGAATTTCCCGTGCATCTACGTGCAAAAATTTTGTTCTATTCCTAGGTATTTATAAATAGGAAAAACGGAGTTTAAACGTAAATTATACCTCTATAATTACTTTATAACAACTAAAATTGAGTAAATTGATGAAAGTTGGCACATTTCGACATATCACACATCATTATAGTCAAATTTTGAATTTTTAACCATTTTCACCGTCTCAGCCCCCACCATTGACCTTTACGAAAAAAGTATTGTCAGATTCGTGATCTACACCCTCAAAAACATACATTTCGATGTATCACACATCATTATAGTCAAATTTTGAATTTTTCGCCCCCTTCACCCCCTCACCCCCACCCCTACAAAAAAAAATATTGTCGAATTCGTATTCTGCGACCCCAAAAACATAAGGGAGGATATCATTGTACCATTGTTTTAGAGTTCGTTGTAAGTTTTTGAATTACGCCCGTTTTGAGGGTGCTCACAGCCCACTGTGAGTTGTAGGGTGATGCGAGGTTCAGTACTACTTCAGTACTATAGTCAGTACATGGTCAGTACTACTAAAGTATAATATTAGTACTACTTCCAGTACTGTAATACTGAGTAATACTGAACTACTAAATAAATAGTACATGAATTTGAAAGTAGTACTGCAGTACTACTTAAGTATAATACCAGTACTACTTCCAGTATACTAATTGTTCATGACTTTGAAAGTAGTATTGTGGTACTACTGCAGTACTACTAATCTATGATTTTTTTGCATGGGAAGTCAGCATAAATCGCAGATTTTGCGTTCCAACGTAGGACTTGCACAAGATTTTTCAAACCGTACAAAGGTAGATCGAAGATCAGGCAAAAATTTATCACCTGTCAAAATTTCGAGTGCTAAAGTGCGTTTTTCGATTTTTGGTGAATTTTTGAAAATAAAATTTAGGCCAAAAATGAAGGAAAAAAATCAAAATTTTACCAAATTGATCAAGAAAGCTGAAATTTGGGATACACCCTTTTTTCGACCTGTCAAGTCGATTGGAAACGAGTTCAAACCGTTTTAAGCAGTTCTGGAGCCTCCAGCAGATTTTTGAAACTTGAAATTCCCACAAAATTCAATCAAAATGGAGTTGAAAGCTGAAATTTATTCTGCGAACTAATTTCAATGCGCTGCGAAGTACTGCAGGTGAATTTCAAATCGTTTTGGAGGCTCTAGCAACTTTTTGAAAATTCCTGGACCCGCCAGCAGATTTTTGAAACTTTAAATTTTCAAAATTTCATCAAATGGAGATAGAAAGCTGAAATTTACTCTACACTCCAATTTTAACACCCTCTGAAAACGACTTCAGTTGAGTTCAAGTCATTTTGGAGCCTCCAGCGACTTTTTGAAAATTACTGAAGCTTCCAGTAGATTTTTGAAACTTGAAATTCCCGCAACATGTTACTAAATGGAGTTGGCAAGCTGAAATTTACTTCGCAAACCAATGTCAATACGATATGAAGTCGACAACGTCGTGGTTTCAAATGGTTTTGAAGCTTCCAGTTACTTTTTGGAAATTTCAATTATCCAAAAAACGCCATACGAACATTCAAAAAGTCGCTGGAGGCTCAAAATGACTTGAAATCCACCAGCAGTCGACTTCGAAGCGTATTGAAATTAGTTTGCAGAATGAATTTCGACGTTCCATCTCCGTTTGATGAAATTTTGGGGAAATTTCGAGCTTCTAAAAACTACTGGAGGCTCCAAAACGACTTGAATCCCCCTGCAGCTGACTTCATATCGTATTGAAATTAGTTCGCTAAGTAAATTTCAGCTAGCCAACTCCATTTCATGAAATTTTGTGGGAATTTCGAGTTCTAAAAATCTGCTGGAGGCTCCAGAACTGCTCAAAACGGTTTGAAACCGTTTCCAATCGATTTGGCAGGTCAAAAATAGGGTACGAGTATATCCCAAATTTCAGCTTTCTTGGTCAATTTGGTAAAATTTTGATTTTTTCCCCTCATTTTTGGCCTAAATTTGATTTTCAAAAAATTCACCAAAAATCGAAAAACGCACTTTAGCACTTGAAATTTTGACAGGTGATAAATTTTTGCCTGATCTTTCGATCTACTTTTGTACGGTTTGAAAAATTTTGTGCAAGTTCTATGTTAGAACGCAAAATCTGCGATTTTCAGCTGACCTGTCAATCATAATGGCCGCCATTTTGTAAGTAAGGCGACTTTTTTTACAATGGCTAGAAATGTTCCTTAAGACTCCCCCTGAAAAAGTTGTCCCGGAGGATCGACCGGGGGGGGGGGGTACAATAGATCCTAAGCGGGCTCCTTGACTATTAAAAATTTTGAACAATTTTGAGCCAAAATACATACTTACTGAAGATTCATGATTTTTAGGATTTTTGAAAAAGTACCATACGACATATCAAAATATATTAAAATTACACGAGAAGTTGACACATTTTCACGAAAATTTATTTGGAGCATTTTTGAAAGATTTTATAAACTCCAAAATTTGGGAACGATTTTTGAGAATTTTGAAAAAATGCCATGTGACCTATCAAATTGGGTTAAAATTTTGCGAGAAATTGAGATATTTCGATGAAAATGTGTTTAGAGAATTTTTGAAGAACTATGCTCATGAGCTCCAAAATGGGGGTCATTAAATTATGACTTTCGGGAATTTTGAAAAAAAAAAAATGTCACCGGACCCATCAAAGTGGGTTGAAATTTCCATCAGAGAACCAAATTTTTTATCAAAACTTGTTTCGAGCAATTTTGAAACATTCTGAGCCCAACATTGCTCAAGATTGTCGAGGGTTTTTGAAAGGTATCGTGTGACCTTTCAAAATGAGCTAGAATTTCAGAAGAAAATCAAAAACTTCTATCAAAACATTTTTAAAGCAGATTTGAAAAGTTACAACTTTGAATTTGGTGATTTTTGGAAACGTAGATATCGAAAAAGGGGTCCATCGAAGTAGGTTGAAATTGTATGAGAAAATCAATTTATTTGAAATGCTTACTAAATCTAAATCATAATCAAAAAAATCAATAAAACATTTGCAAAATATAAAAACCAACAAAAAATCAGTGGGTATGCTCTCCCCCCCCCCCTCAAAAATCCAGAAGATCATTGTCTCACGGTGTCCTCAAAGTTCCTCAGAACCTTTCAAAATTGAATTTTGATGGAAAATTTTGATTTTCTGGTGACATTTTCATCTATTTTTATGAGTCACATGACACCCTTTTCGAAATTGCCAAAAATCATGATTCGATTTAGAGGCTCGAAATTCCTCAAAAATGTTCAAAATACACTTTCGTTAAAATATTTGGATTTTTGGCAAAATTATAACCCATTTTGATAAGTCGAGTGGCACTTTTTTTCCAAAATTCTCGAAAACTATGACCTGATTTTGGAGCTTAAAATTCTTCAAAAATAGTTGAAATGAATTTTCGTGGAAAGTTTCAACTTCTCGCTTAATTTCAACTCTTTTTGATGTGTCGCATGATACTCTTTTGGGAATCCCAAAAATTATGACCCAACTTTGGGCCTCAAAATTGTTCAAAAATCCTCAAAATGTATTTTAGGTAAAATATTTCAATTTCACGCCAAATTTTAACCCATTTTGATAGGCTGCATGACGCCTTTTTGGAGATTTCCGAAGATCACGAATTTATGATCCAATTTTGAAGATCATGGGTCATCATAATTTCTTCAAAGTAGTCAAAATGAATTTTCGTCGAAATATTTGAATTCTTTGCAAAATTTAAACCCATTTTGACGAGTCGCATGACACTTTTTTCAAAATCCTCCCCCCAAAAAACTTGAAATTTCG
Source organism: Planococcus citri (assembly GCF_950023065.1). Taxonomy (NCBI): domain Eukaryota; kingdom Metazoa; phylum Arthropoda; class Insecta; order Hemiptera; family Pseudococcidae; genus Planococcus; species Planococcus citri. The sequence goes on from NC_088681.1 coordinate 14,608,174, forward strand.
GCACAAATTTCGTGCCAAATTCTAACCCATGCTGAAAATCCATCAAAAATGCTCAAAATACATTTTAGTCGAAATATTTCATTCTCTCGCGAAATTTTAACACATTTTGATAGGTCACATGACATTTTTTCAAAAATTTCGAAAATCATGACCTAATTTTTAGGCGCAAAATTCTTCAAAAATGGTCTAAATGCATTTTTGTCAAAATTTTTGGATTTCTAGGAAAACGTTAACCCATTTTGATAGGTCGCATGGCACTTTTTCAAAACTCTCGAAAACCACGACCCCATTTTGGAAATCCCAAAAATCATGACCCAATTTCGGGCCTCAAAATTGTTCAAAAATCCTCAAAATACATTTTACTCAAAATATTTAAATTTTTCGTGAAATTTTAACCCATTTTGATAGGTCGCATGACACCTTTTTGGAGATTTCTGAAGATCACGAATTTATGATCCAATTTTGAAGCTCATAGGTCATAATTTCTTCACAATAGTCAAAATACATTTTCGTCGCAATATTTGTCTTTTTCGCGAAATTTTAACACATTTCGATTCGTTACACGGAACTTTTTCAAAAATTTCCAAAATCATGACCTAATTTGTGGGCTTAAAATTCTTTTAAAATGCTCAAAATATGCACATTTCCATCGAAAAATTTAGATTTCTTGCGAAATTTGAGTGCATTTTGATAGGTTACACGATATTTTTTCAAAAACTTTTAAAAGTATCCGATTTTGGGCTCAAAATTCCTCAAAAATGTTCAAAATACATTTTAATCGAAATATTTAAATTTCTCGCCAAATTTTAACCCATTTTGATAGGTCGCATGACACATTTCTCAAAATTTCCAAAAAAAAAAAAACGTGAAATCGTGACTCAAGTTTTAGAGCTTCTGCTTATAATTCTTTAAAATGATCAAAATTCACTTTAGTCAAAAGATTCAAATGACACTTTTTTTCAAATTTTTAAAAATCATGAATTATTTACGACCTAATTTTGGGGGTTGAGCTTATCATAATTGAATCAGTCATTTCGAAAATCCCATAAATCACCATTTAAGGGGTTTTTATGGTTTTCACTGATTCTGATGGTGCTTTGCGAGCTCTATCGGATAAAGTTGGAAGGTAGCTAAAAAGTGCATATTTCAGTGTTTGTCATTTCGAAAACCCCATAACTCCTGCATTTACAGGGTTTTTGAAATCATTTTTTTATAAGACAAACAAAAAACATTAATTTCATGAACATCAACGTAATTCAATTTTTTAATTTATGCCGTGAAATGGATAACATTTTTGTTGCTTCTTTATTACATTAAATTAATTGAGTCGTAGATTGCAGGTATAACTTCAATAAATGAATGAAAATCCATACTCAATCATTTTGGGTATTGTAGTTACTGGATTTTCTAGGATTACGTGTCACTTTTCAGGTTTTAAAAAAAAGTCATTTCGAAAACCCCATAACTCCACATATTTCACAATGGAATTGCTCGCAGCCTACAAAACTTCAAGTTCTGGTAAAGGTACAGAAATATTTGTAATCATAAGACCTATCGATTACTGCACAAGTGTACTGTTATACCATGAAAATAAAGCGCACAAACAGTTTTTTTCATTTCCTGAAAAATTTTAAAAAGTTCAGAATGGGGTTTTCGAAATGACTGATTCAATTCATAATTCTTCAATATGCTCAAAATGTATTTTCGTCGAAATATTTGGATTTCTGGAAAAATTTTAACACATTTTGATAGGTCACATGACACTTTTTCAGAAATTTCAAAAATCATTACCCAATATATATACCTGATTTTTGGGCACAAAATTCTTCAAAAATGACCAAAATGTATTTTCGTTGAAATATTTAAATTCCTCGCAAAATTTTAACACATTTTGATAGGTCATATGATACTTTTTCAAAAATTTTGAAAATCAAATTCTGGACTCAAAAGTCTTCAAAAATGTTCAAAATACAGTTCCATTGAAATATTTGGATTTCTGGTAAGATTTCAACACATTTTGATAAGTCACGAGACACTTTTTCAAAAATTCCGAAAATCATGACTCGATTTTGGGGTACAAAATTCTTCAGAAATAATCGAAATGCATTTTCGTCAAAAGACTTTAATTTTTCGCAAAATTTTGACACATTTTGATTGGTAGCACGACACTTTAAAAATCTTAAAAATTACGACCTGGTTTCGAAACTCAACATTTTTCAGAAATGGTTAAAATACATTTCCGGCGAAATTTTAATCTATTTCGAAGTGTTGCCTATGAACGTAACGCTTCAAATTATCTCGAAAAATACCTGTTGCTATTTCCATCAAACACCGAATAACTACCTACTTCCTTCTCCTTCGGAAGAAAACTAATACATGTCGACAACCCTTTATTTATTTCCTCAAACGGTATCCTAAATTACGCGTAGGTATAGAGTTTCTGTCTCTGTCCATACATCAAAGGTTAAAAACCCGCAAACCAATCGAATTTCACAGCTTTCTACGCTGTAATTTATCAAATTACACGAAACTGTCTGTCCCCGTTCGGTTCATCGTTCTATATCTACGAACCTGTGTATATAGTTCGTGTTCGTATTATACCTAATTAATAATATCGGATCATGAACTACAAATAATCGTGCTTCCTTTTGTTTGTGTTTACGTAGCTGGACCAATTCAAAATGAAAACTGTCGTAAAATACTTACCGGTAGAAATGGCTGATTACATTTATCAAACCGGAGATGAGAGATCTGTTACGATGGCCATTGAAAACTATTTACGTCTCGGAATTGTACGTAGTAAATGGAACATTATTTACATTTATACGTTTTCCAGTAGATACAAGATGACTGCACTTTTTGCTCGATCGAATTGAAAATTTATAACGTGTTGTGTTTCTTTCCTATAATGTAAACAGATGGATAGAGATGAAGCCATAGCTTATTTACAAGAAATCAAATCTATTTTGAATACAATAAAGGAGAATGATTTACGTGATAAGAAACAGGTGAGTAGAGAATATGAATCTGAGATTCTATTTGTAGTTTAAATTGAGGTACATTACTTCATTGTAGACTAAATACCCATGAAACTTACCATACTTCATACTTGATTCCTGCTGTTCATCTGGAACAATTATTGAACGACTTATCATCTAATTTGCTCATTGATCGAGTAATCTGTACGCCAAAGTGCAACGTTGATTCGATTGAGTCCTCGTAGACACATTACGATACGTTTTCAATCATCTAAAAGCATTTTCCGACATTAAAATCATCTTATATACCTACAAGTGTAAATACAAATCATATTCATAAACATTCCACAGGTATTTACTTATACCTAGAATTTACTTACCCACTTTTTCGAATCAAACAGGCACGTTGCTATTTCAATAAAAAATGTTCCTTCTTTGTAAATTTCATGTTGATTTAACAACATTATTTATTCATATTTTTCCATATTCACGAAAGAAAATAACTTTAAACAACCCTCTTTTGATAATCTTCTGGGAACACGTGTTTGGGTTGTTTCCATTTAATTAGGTTTGACCTTCTGGGGAACACTGTTTTCCCTTTTTTTCGTCATAAATTTCTCTTACGTAATGTATTTTTAAAAACTTTTCCATCCCTCTTGTTGAAAAATCTCTACCATGATCTATTTTAGTTTTTATTTTCAGTGCGAAAAATTAAATTGATAGTTTTTCCCTTCTAATTCTGTGCAGCCATGTTTAAAAAAAGAACTGTCGAGCTGGCATTTTTAATGAACCAACTCCCACGAGGATGATGCTGACGACGAATATTAAAACGTTAAAAAAACACATCACGAATCTATTTTCGTAATTAGCTATGTCACAGCGTTAAAAAATAATTAAATTTAATTGTTAAAGACAATTCGAAGAATTTAAAAACTCGGATTAATCTAATGAAAATATACGTCAACACCTGTTCCGTTACAATTAGTAGCATTTGAAATTCTTCAGAGTGGAATTTAATTTCACTGTTTTATATTTTGCAGGAGCAGCAAAGACGTTACATGGAGATGTACGAAAATTCGCGTAATAATAGAGTCGACATGAATCAAGCGTTGTCTGATTTGAAAGATATTCAACAATTAATACAGAATAAATTCCTGAAAAGAGCGTACACTCTGGATAATTTCGAAAATCAAAATACTCGTAAGATGTGACCTATATTTTTGTGTATTTTATGTGTAGGTATTTGATGTTGAAGTTGAACTGATTTCTTATCGTAGAATTTCATTTCTAATTAGGTTACCGATATAATAATAAAGATGAAGTTGAAGCTCCAGAGAATTATATTGACGAAGGTGTACAGTTCCGGTTCTCAGAAAAAGACTATAAAAACTTGGCTGAGAAGTTACAGGGTTTTGAAAGTTTGTTTTCCGAGTCGTCGATGGAAGGTGTTATTTACGAGTTAGCCAAAGTGTTATTCTATCAGTCGTTTTCGATGAGTAAGCATTATACCTATATCGAGAAACTTGAATGAATTGAATTTCATTTTCATTTATTGTTCGAGAATACCTATCTGTGTTGTGTATTTTCTTTAGATGGTCTTGAAGCTCAAGAATCACTCAAACAATTCACAACATTTTTAGAAACACAAGTAGACGAAGGACATATTTCACCAAATATTGAACGTAAAGTTTTAGGTGAGATTTACCAACACAAATGATAATTTAATCAAAAATATAATCGAGGATCAGCTTCGTGATTATTCTTCTATCTGTAGAACATGAAATTCAACCAAATTTTAATATATTTTATTTTTTTTCTCCAGATATTTTACTAGCTGCATTAACTGATACGTTGAACGAACACCCAGAAATAATGTACGGAAAAAGTGCAATGGAACAATTTCCAAAACAATCACCCGGAACCGGTCCATCTGTACCTAGTGGATTTAAAATAGTTGAAAAGAAAAGTGGTACTGGAAACAAGAATCGACACGATAAAATGAATCTCGAAGTATCCGGTATTCTGGACGATGACAAGCATTGAGATTTCTTACCTACCTAAAAATTTTCTACTATGGTAGAGACAGTATTTTCTTCCAGTGTGTTTAGTTCAATACTATTCTAACCATTTGTGATATACTTTGAAAGTAATGTTTGGAAACAAAATTATATTTTAAGTTGAAACTTTGTCGAGTACCGTCGCGGGTTGAAAGGCAGAACTGCGTTTTTTAAAATGTATATGTGAATTATTATGTAAGTTATTCTTAACGATATTTTTATTAAAATTTCGTACGTTATCACATCAATATTATACCTGTATGAGCGTGTAATAACTTTGTAAATTTATCTTATTACTTTTCCTCCCTTTTTTCTATGTTTCATTTTCATTGATTTAAAAACCATCATATTGTAATTTATTATTAAACAGGTTACCTATAATTTGGTTGATTTTCATTCTTCGAATCAACGTAATAATTTCGTTATCATTCGCGATGAATTTGAAATAACGTTCACGTAATAATAATATTTTAAAACGTATATTAGAAACACAATCATATAAACAAAATGATATAAAAAAAAATACGGTATATTCTTCATTTCTATAATAAACGTAAATATTCGTACACGCTGTACGTAAATCATTCACCCGAACTGACGTTTAAACGTCGTATTTTGAATTTGATATTTAAAAATTTGTATTCAAAATACCACCTACGTCACATAACTCAAGCTATCGCAGCCAGTGCGGCGTATCGTAACGACGCGAGTCGAAATTTGCATAATAAAATCATAGCTCAACGACAACAGGTGCTTCATCATCTTCTTCTTGTTCGAGATTAGTAAAATCCCAGCCGAATTTCGTCGTTAACTTTTGTTTAAATCTGTCAGCTTTACAGAACAGGGAACCGTCTACATGATTTTTCAATGTACGCAGAGTAGCGAACAATTCTCTCAGGCTTTTATAAATAACATTATTATTGGCTACGATATCGACGAGAAAATCTTCGGGGATTTCTTCGAGATGTACTTCTAAGCAGGTGATCAGTTCTGAGTACATGTTTGTGTAACGAATCATGGCTTTTTCGCAGCAGCATAAAAGTTGAATTAATTTTTTCCATTGTTCTAACGCTTCTAAATTCAAACCGAGTAGGAAACAGACGAAAGCGAATTGGATTTCTCCTACGAATTCCACAGGACTATAAAAACAAACAACAGAAGTACACACATGATTAGATACGTTGTAATAAAAATTGAACGAATGCGGTTAAATACGAACCTGTTACACGATGATAGCATTTTATTCAAAGCGTAAGTAGAATCGAGATAATGAGACGTGATTTCTGCAGGACTAGCTCCTTTAGGATAACGACGATCTGGCATATCTGTAAATCTGTACAAAAGGACTTGAATTCGTTCGACGGCGACTGAATGATCCCTCATTTGAAATTTACAAACCTTATTCTCATCTCTGAGACTGGAACTAATTCTGGTAATAGATCTTCTTGACGTTCCTCCTCTGTTTTACCTTTACTCCATCTTTTTTTCGTACCAAAATTATCTTTTTTTTCTACAGGAATGAAATCCATGGCTGATTTGATTAATTTACATTGCGGCGTTAGTTTTTGGATTACTCGTTCTGTAATAAATAATCCATATTAGAATAAGGCTGTGATATTCTAATACTGAAATTAAATTGATTATGAAGTACCGGAGATGTGTTTTGATAAAGGTTTCCATTTTTTCCAAATATCGAACGGATATGGTCCTAAGAATTGATCGAATTCTATTAGATTGCACTGGAAATTATCCGTTTCTTTGATTGGCACATGTAAACAAATGATAAAATAAAGATTACTAAACAGTCAAGACGAAATTAACCAGGAAGTAGGTATATTTCTTTGATGAAATGTGTACCTTCTGTGCTAATATCTTCAGCTTCTGTATCCCATTTCTTCACTAAAACTTCGGATTCGTTGAAATAATGAAAAAATCCAGATCTAGGTGCTTCATTCCCATACTTATCTTTCATACTGAAACATTCGAGTGTTTGTTAGAAAAATGAGTGTGAGGTGATCTTTCAGAATATTGTTAGCAAAACTTGCTTGTAAAAAATGAAGTGAGGTCCCGGTGGTATCATTTTAACGCCTTTGAATTTATCTCCGGTGGTCCATGATTTCATATCGATGCCGAATTCTATTCCTACTGGTACGTTTAGAAAAATGAATGTTCCTCCATGTTTGACTAATTTTAGAGCTAATTCGTTATCCATTTCCATTTCTTCCATGATGATTTTGTTCTACAACTTGAAGATAGACGAAATATTTCACATTTTTAAGTACATTTTTCCATTTTCTTCTAAAAATTTTCGAATTTTTTTTTATCAGTTGTTGTTTTTTTTGATAAGAATAAATTTTAATAGTTTCATTGGGTTTTCGAACAATTGTCGTGTATTCGTATGTATATCGTATTTTAATTTTTCATTCAATTTTAACATTTCAACTTCTTTTAAATTGCAAAATAAACATTTTTTATTAGCAATTAGTGCATTTGTCACCATTTTATTTACTAAAAAAATTGAAATGATGCAATTTCATACTTTTAATTCGAATTCATCTATTTTGTCCAATGTTTGGAAATCAATAAAATTCAGTGCAGCCATTTCTAAGATCTGAAGCTTTTCAGCACAAAACTATTTTTTTCGCTTGAATTTTTTATAACCTGAATCCAAAATGATGCGAACGTGATCCTGACCGAGATTTCTTGATTATTGTTGTTACGTTTTTTAAATTTACGAATTAATTGTGATTATGGTTTAATTAACTGTTTTATTTTATTTGTTTTATTAATTGTAGCATCGTGGAAGTGTACAAGAATTGGTATCATCAAAAATCATATTCATTAGATTTAAGGGTAAGCGTTTCACCCTAATTAGTTGCAATGGTAAATAGTAAACACAACGGTATTTTGATTCAAATCAATGGTTTTCTATCAGTGGATTGTACCGCTATAATATTTTTTAAAATAGATGCTTTGAAATTTCTCTTTACCCATTATAATTTATTACATTTACGGTGCTTCACTACGTTTCACAAAATGATGAGCTTGCATCGCAAAAGTGATTTACACTGAAGTTTGTCATAACATAACATTAGTTCTGTATTACTGTAATAATTATTTAATTAATGCCTAATTCCGGCAGAATATGTAAGTGATATGATTTCTAACCACCTTGCTTTTGATTTGTTTCAGATTAACATAATTTGAAATCATGTTCTATTCGGATTTTGTACTATCGAAGAAAGGGCCGTTAGCCAGGATTTGGCTAGCAGCCCATTGGGATAAAAAACTGACCAAAGCTCAAATTTTTGAAACAAATATCGAATCATCTATCGAAAGAATCTTGAGACCAAAGGTACGTGATACTACGAGCATTTGTTTGAGTATTACAGAATATTATCGTTAATGGCGGGAATCAAATTTCAACCTTTATTATCGAATTACAGGTCAAGCTAGCGTTAAGAACGTCTGGACATTTGATGTTGGGCGTTGTTCGGATCTATTCTAGAAAAACCAAGTATCTGTTAGCCGATTGTAATGAAGCCTTCGTCAAAATCAAGATGGCATTCCGGCCTGGTATGGTGGATTTGCCGGAAGATCACAGGGAAGCAGCCGTTAACGCTGTTACGTTACCGGAAGTGTTCCACGATTTCGATTCGGCTATGCCAGATCTAAAGTAATGATTCTGTTCGTATTATAATAATATTCACTGAAGAGCATTTCTTTGAAAAATTCATTTCATCCTACAGTGATGTGGATATCGAAGCTCAGTTCACATTGAATCAATCACGAGCTGATGAAATTACTATGCGAGAAGATTACGGTACCGTAGCTCCCATATCGACTGAAGACGGTTTCGGCAATGATTTCGATCCATCTATACGTGAATCGATGGGTGTTGGATTTGAACAATCGTTGCAACATGTTCGTTCTTATACGATGTTTATTTTATGATCTTCGGTGTGTTGTTTTCTAACGTTATTTTTTCTGCTGTCATTTAGGAAAGCTTATTCGGTGAAAGTATAGGCGACATGGTTAAGCATAAGGGAGGTCCGTCTACATTAGATGTCGAAGTAGCTTTAGGAGGTGCTGTACCGATGGACATAGATATTACAATTTCGCATAAAGATGCATACGACGTAGCTGGTACGGTATTAATGATTCGCTTCTGTCCGGTAACCGGGAGTTGGTATTAAACTAGTGTATTTTTTTATAGGAGGTTTATTCAGCGGAGGTCTCTTCGAAGATACGCCTATGCCACCTCCTCCAGTTATTGATAATTCGTTACAGAGTCACGATGCCTTACACGCTGATGGAGCGATACCTTCGACGTCGAAACATTCACCATTTGGCTCGCCGATGATACAACGAAATGATGGACCAGGTCCATCTTCGTTGCGCATCAATGATGATGATGATTTCGATGACGATCGTTTTATGGCTAGTCCCCCTGGTGGCAGGTAAAATAGGAGAATTTTTATTTCAAAATTTGATTTATTCTATTTACCCGTTCTCATTTCTAATTTTATTTCAACGCAGCTCTGACGGATCTCGACCACCTTCGCCGATTCCCGCCGCGCAGCCACTAGACGGAGGCGTTCCAGGAGCTGAACTAGATAAGCCAGCTACTGTCGATGACCAATTACTTGGCTCAGCTGAAGGAGCCCAGGCAGTACCTACTTCTATTGAATCTCAAATCGCACAGGAAGCGGAACAAGATAAAGAAACTGAACAAAATGAAAATAATCAAAACGCCGAACAAACAACTTTACTACAAAACGAAGAAGAAAGTTTTGCTTTAGCTCCGGTCGACGCATCTGCTTTGAGAGGTGTGTTTCTCAAACATCGACGTATTTTAATTAAATATTCGTCGAATCGATTTTCACATTTTTCTCGATTTTTTCAGGATTACCTAAGACTAAAAGAAAACGTAAACTTATCGTCGACGAAGTTAAAAATATATCGGGAGAAGAAATGAAAGCACAGCTGAGCGATACTAGTGATATTGTGATCACTTTGGATCTCGCTCCGCCTACCAAAAGACTAATGCACTGGAAAGAAACCGGTGGCGTTGAAAAACTGTTCGCTTTGCCTGGAAAAGGCATCCCTTCTACTACCTTATTCAAGGTAAATGTAACCAACCTGAAGTTGAATTAAAATTCGTGTCGAATATTTGTTTTAACTGTTTTCGTTCATTTTTAAATAGAATTATCAACGACATCTGACATCTCGAGCTGCACCCAACGATGAACCAGAAGATCACGCTGTTCCTGAAGCTAATCAAGAAACCGATGGAATGGCACCCCCACTTCAACCGGCTCAAACTAATCGTCGTGGAAGGAAACGTAAACAACCTGTCACCGATGAAGAACCAGTTGCTCCAATCGATCCGCTCACAGCTCAAGTAAAAATATAATACAATTATTATGACCACAACCTCTCAAACAATTTCATTACTCGAATTTCTTTTCGTCGCAGGAAATAAATAAAAAATCAAAAATGTCTCCGGTACCGAACGAAGGTGCTCCTGATCTCGATCAATCAATCCGTTTACCTACGATCACCGAAGAATCACTGAATGAAGAAATGCCACCTCCTTCGGTCACATTACCAGGACAAATGGAGAACATGATCGGAGCTGGTGAAATACCAGAAGTGCCTCATCAAATGCAGGATCCTATGTTACCTGCACCTCCAGCGTATCCCGGAACACCCCAACCGTATTCCGATTTACAGTCTCAGTTGCCAGATATTCCTCAATTTCCCGAAACGCCGCAGCAACAGTTGGATAATATATTACCACCTTTGTCCGTTCCACCGCCCTTATCTGAGCATGATATCTCAAACGCACCTCTCGAGGTAACAATAAATGAGTCGAACATTTTCGAATTAATTTTACATCGGTGTATTTCAAATTTTTAAAAATTATTCCAGAATGATGCTTCAATTAATAATCACCCGGGAATGGAGAATATGGGATACGATGAAAGAGAAGATTTACAAAATCAGGTGCGAATTTTTATATAATTATACTTTTTTTGCTATTTAATTTTGAATCTGGTTGATTAACTTTTTTTTCTGTTTCATAGATGCAGAATGCGAATCTGTTTCCATTTAATAACGATGATAACGAACATGCTCCTATTACTCCTGGTTTGAATGCTGCTGGTGGAGCTACTCCTTGGCATGATAATGCTGCTGGTGGAGCTACTCCATGGCATGAAACCGATTATGATAATCCTGCTTCGATCGGTCCAGTACGTAGAGTAGACTTTTACGTGCATCTTTTTCGTAACAACGAAGAATAACTTTTTACTTTTCTGCTTGTTTAGATGGAAGAACGTGGTGTTGACGAAACAGTCGAACAATTCGAAGAAAGGTTACTAAACAAACGAGCCGGACATTTGTACAGTACGATTAGAATGAGAATTTCAACTGGTGTAAACACCTCGTTTAATGATTTAATCGTAGCCAATCCTAAAAAACAAGTAATATTTGCAAACCTATCTTTCAAATATCTGTCTTCATCGAGGGTATTAATTTCAATTTCTTTCACAGGTCGCGCAAAAGTTTTACTCTTTATTGGTTTTGAAAAAACACAGGGTTTTAGAATTGATGCAGAACGAACCGTACGGAAATATATTGTTGACCCAAGGACCAAATTTCGACGATCCAAAGTTATGATAGGTTAGATTAGTGGTAAATTAGGAAAAAAATATGATTTTAAGTCAGCCAAACTTTTTTCTTATCGATTATTGTTGTTCTTTTTTTTGATACATCTATCGAAACTTGTATAGTTTTCTTATATTTTAATACTCAAGCAAGTTATAGTAAGTTGTTAATTTTCCATCGCTGGACGATTGTGAAATGTACCAGGATCTTTGTTGGGTCGCGAGCTCGTCAGTTTTCCTCTTTCATTTTAATAAGTTTAAACTTCTGATACACATTTCTATTTTAGTTAGTCAAACAGTCATTGTTTTTGATCTATTTATATCGTGTTTCATTTTCGATTAATTTAATTAAGCGTTGAAACATGTCACTGTTATGTAAATGATTGTGGATTTTACCTTCGACTGTAAATATAAATTTTTAAGTTTTAAATCATGTTTTGAATGTTTATTGAAATGGTATCTTTGTTGGAAATTAGGAATCGTGAGAAAATATATAATTATTATGATTTGATTTTTTTTCTATATTTATTTTCTCAGTTTGTTTTGCAGTTTGGGTAGAAAATGGAAGAATTGAACTTTAATTGGCTAATTGAGTGACTAAAAAAGACTCTATGAGTAGAGTTCATTGTCCTTTTCGTCGGCTAAGTGCGGAAAGGTGCCTCGTGAAATTCGTTACTTGATACCTGTGTAAAACTGCCTTTCCACACTGAGCGCCATCTATCAGTCCAAGTTCAAATCTAAAGGCATCTTAGGTGATGGGAAGGGTGCCTTGAGGTAACATAACTTTTGGTTTGAACATTTGGACTGATAGATGGTGCTCAGAGTGGAAAGACCGTTTTACACAGGTGTCAAGTAACGAATTTCACGAGGCACCTTTCCGCACTAAGCCGACGTTTTGGACCCAGGGTTCTATTTATGTTTATTTTGGCGGCATTTTTATCTGGAACTCTGTTTTGGCGCCAAATTCCAGAGAATTGGCGCCAAAATCCGGAGAAATGGCGCCAAAATCCAGAGTTTTGGCGGTTCAAGCATTCGAGTGTTTATATTTGACTAATCGACCAATCAGCATCTATTTTATTATCAATATTTACCCCTTTACCCTCCCCCTCAAAGTTATTCTTATCATTTCAAATTTTCTGGTTTTGAAGTTTTTAGTTTTTTATTTTTCAAAAATCAAATCAGGTCTGAGAAAATGTATGTATCATGATTTTTATTCCCTTTTGTGCTGTAAAGTAGTTTCAAGAATTAGTCGTTCAAATAAATGCATAATCGATGAATATTCTGCATCAAAATTGAACCATTCCACAATGCACATAGATACTCCGAACAATCCCATACACGAGTGCAATAAGCCGGCAATACCCTCTTCAGAAGAATGGAACCAGTTGAAGTACGAAATAGAGAATTCTTTCATTCCGAAGAATACGATAATTGAATCGAGACCATTCGAAGTGGACGATTTCATCGGTGTACTGGATAATGTAAAGTCGTGCTTTGAAAAGCTCACTATATTCTCACTGATACCTCCAGAGGATCTTTCCGCATCTTCGAGAAATCGTTACGAATGTATTAGTTATGCTATAATATTTTGTGGAGAGCATTCTTCAAAGAACGTGTGGACTGATGATGATTGTATGGCTGCATCTCGAACAACTTTAAAAACAATAATGTCTGCTTGTTTGTGTGAGACATTGAACGATTATATGATTAAAGTAGATCAACGAGAAACACTCCATGGCGTTAATTTATTAAGTTTTATTCTGCCTAAATTATCGAAAGAAGAATGGCAATATTATCCTTCTATTACATGTTGCTTTACTTGGCTTCTGAGCCATATTGAGGTAAAAATTATCCACATTTTTTGTCCATGTTGAATGATCTGGTGTAGAGAATTATATTCATTTTTTTTTTACAGTTACCTTTTATGAAACATTTCATTCAGATTGCCTTACCAATATCTTTGAATATTTTAGAAGATTATGCCACCTCTAGCAAGCAAATAGGTCTGAAATGCTTGTACCAAATCTTGACAAATATTGTAAGTATATTGAAATTCAAAATGAAATGAAATCCATAATATGACATGATGTAATTAATGTACTTATATTCGGAATTTTCAGTCTGCAACGGAATTACAGTGGCATATTCAACTGGAATTATTACAAAATATGCTCAAAAGATATCTGTATTTCAGAGAATGCGAATTAATTCTTCTCGTAATAAGCTGTGCTTTAGACGTCGCCGAGAAATCTCAACCAAATATGAAGCATACCGGTGTTAGTTTACAGGTTGGCGACGGTTTTAAATTTTTATCTTAATTAATTTAAAACTTTATTTGATTATATAACGTTGAAATTTCAGTGGTCATTTTACGACGAAATACTCAATATCGCTCTTCCTTTGATGGAATTCGAACAAAACATAGAAATAAGACAACTGTACGGAGATTGCTTGTGTTTAATTGCTAAATCAGCCAACGTTTCGGCTATCAGATGGCTACCGAGATTTTTAAGAATTATAGAAGACTACAGTAAAACCGATATCACTGAAAAACACGCTATGCTGGTGTGTATTGTGTATCTGTTTGTTTGAAAATTAATGCACCTCTTTCCACTCTGTATAGTTTACTTGAAACTCTTTTGCAGGCTTTGAATTTATGCCTTCGTTGGTGCTGGCCAGTTGCAGACCAACACTGGAGAAGGATTAACGTAATTGCTGGAAGAATAATTTTCAATTCAGAAAACACCGAAGCTATTAGAAAAGCTGAAATTTGTATTCGTTCTTTGAAAGATATTGCACCGAAGGATGCTGCTATTTTGGACGTAGAAGCAATAAGAAGTAAAAAAAAAGAAAGTAATTTTTAGATTTCCATTCCTAAGGTGTTATTTATTCATTTTTTGTTACAATGTGTTTTGCTGATTCAGCACTTTTTTAAATTTTTTTATTCAACCAATAATATTTTTAAAAAAATTGTGATTGAATAGCGTTAGGATTTTTTATTTACAAATATAAAGTACAAACAAAAAATCATTTTGATTGAATGTAAATGGTCCTTATTCCAGTCTAAAGAGTAAAAACGAGTCAAGTTGATTCTTAATAGGTAACTTATCATTGATGAATCTGTTTCTGTGTCGTATTTTGTTTAGATTTCATCATCATTCGTGATGAATATGAAATAATAACGTTCGTAAAGAGTACGTAATATCATTTTAAAACGTATATTAGGTACACATATACAAACAAAATAATATAAAAAAATACAATATTTTTCACGTGTATAATAAACGTAAATATTCGTACATGTTTTACGTAAATAATTCACCGAACTGACGTTTAAAACTCGTATTTTGAATTTGATATTTAAAAATTTGTATTCAAAATACCACCTACGTCATAACACGAGCTATCGCAGCCAACGAAACGAAAAATAGATCAACAACAACAGGTGCTTCATCATCTTCTCATTGTCCGAACTTGGTAAAAATGACAGCCGAATTTCGTAAGTAGAATCGAGATAATGAGACGTGATTTCTGTAGCATTAGCTCCTTAAGGATCTGTAAGAAATATTCTACATTAAAATAAGGCTGTAATATTCCAATCTTGAAGTTAAATTGATTTTAAAGTACCCTAGTTGTGTTTTGATAAGGATAAGGTGTTAAAAATTGATCGAATTCGATTAAATTGCACTTCTGTGCTAATATCTTCAGCTTCTGTATCCCATTTTTTCCACTAGAACTTCGAATTCGTTGAAATAATGAAAAAGTCCAGATCTAGGTGCTTCATTCCCATACTTATCTTTCATACTGAAATGTTCAAGTGTTTGTTATAGAAAAATGAGTGTGAGGTGAACTTTCAGAGTATCGTTAACAAAACTTGCTTGTAATAAATGAAGTGAGGCCCTGCTGGTACCATTTTAACGCTCTTGAATTCATCTCCGATGGTTCATGATTTCATACCGATGCCAAATTCTATTCATTCTGGTACGTTTAGAAAAATGAATGTTTCTCCATGGTTGGCTAATTTCAGAGCTGATTCATTATCCATTTCCATTTCTTCCATGATGATTTGTTCCACAACTTGAAGACAGACAAAATATTTCACATTTTTGGGTACAATTTTCCAAAAATTTTGAATTTTTTCATTTTTTAAAATTTTTTTTATCAGTTGTTTTTTTTTGATAAGAATAAAAATAGTTTCATTGAGTTTTCGAACAATTGTCATCTGTTCGTATGTATTTTTAGTTTTGATTCATTTTTTACATTAAAAATCTTTAAAATTACAAAATAAACATCATTTATAAAAATAAATAGTACATTTGTCAACATTTTATTCATATAAAATTCAAATTACGCACTTTTCTACTAAAAATTTCAATTTTAATTTTGTCTACTTTTCGAAATGAATAAAATTCAGTGCAGCCATTTTCAAAATCCAAAACTTTTTACCACAAAACACTTTTTTCGCTCGAATATTTCATACCCTGAATCCGTAAATCAGTGATGCAGAACATGCGAACGTGATCCTGAACGAGAACGTGTTACCGCTTGGGTTGTAATTTCGACTGTACTTGTACTATAATTATTAAATAGTGAAATTAAAATGTAATTATAGATCGTGTACTTCATTCTTTCATTCTGCTGCGTGAGTCTTGTTCGAACTTCGTCGGTGAATTGCTCTCGCGTCCCGTAACGATCAAGTTGATCTTTTCTCCCATCGAGCTTATACTCTTGAAGATCTAAAATTCATGAGAATTCGCTTCGCAGTAATTTGAATTTTCGTGAAAAAGAAATGGTTATCGGAATCCCGGAGGATCTATTTATGAAAAAAATCCATTGCCATGAGGTGAGTACTGTTTGCAAAATATCTACAGTGTCATTTCCTTTCTACGATATTGATTTCAAAGTGTAATTGATATGGTTGTTTTTTTATCCAGGGTGTTGTTACCAATGAATATCACAAACGAGCTGACACCGATAAATTGAGGGAAATATTTAATAAAGTGAGTACCATCGTAATCATTTTTCATTTCCTTTTTCGTTTACGGTTTCATTTCTTCATTGTGTTACTTCTTTAGTACGCTGCTGTCGAGAAAGATGGCGAGAAATTCATCGCTGCTTATGATTTCATTCAGAAATTCCTCGGTATTCTTACCGAAGGTGAAAGTAATCAAGAATCTATCAAATTATTCGCCGGAATTGCGGATACTACGAAAGATGGGTAAGGTCGTAAATTCATAGATCAGTCTATTAAAATGTGATCATATTGTAATAACTTCTCATAAATCCATAGGTTGATTTCATTTGCCGAATTCCAAGCTTTCGAAGGACATCTTTGTGATCCAGATGCTCTTTATAAAACTGCATTTCAGTTATTCGATCTAAATGGAACTGGTCTTGTTGGGTTCGGTACTAGAACTTTTTCGTTGAATTTTCATCCAACAGATGTTTCGTGTTTTTGACTCATTCAAGTGTTTTTTTTTCGCAGCTGAGTTCGCCAAAGTGATCAAGAAAACCGAATTGTATCGACGAATGCCATTCGATATCGATAACAGTTCGTTCATGACGTTATATTTCGGTAAAGATAAAAAGAGAGTGATCCATTACGCCGAATTTGCTCAATTTTTACACGTGAGTGTTTTTCTGACGATTTCAACCTCTTGAAAAGTCAATCCCAACTTGACCATTCACTTGTTATAGGATTTTCACGAAGAATGCGGAACCGAAGCGTTCAGAAAATTCGACCGGACCAGTACTGGTTTCATTACAGCGTCTGATTTCGAAAAATTAATGCTTTTAGTCAAAAGCCACCTTTTGACCGATGCAGTTAAAGATAACTTATTAGCTGTGAGTTTCTTTCTTGCTCATTAACATTTTTCCATCGAGTTTTCCACTCATAACTGCGTGTTTCAGATCGCCGGAGGCGTCCAAGGAGGGCATCGTGTGAGTTTCCCATATTTCATGGCATTTACTTCCCTCCTAAACAACATGGAGCTCATTAAACGTATCTACTTGAACGCGACAAATGAAAACAAGCATCAAGAAATCACAAAAGGTTGTCATCTTCGGTTATTTTATTTTCTTATACGCTCTCGATGCATTAATATGTGTACTTTTACGTAATCAATTCCCTCGCCTCATTTGTACAAACGATAAAGAATGTTATCTAGCGAAGAATCCGTGAACTGTTTTATGATTCTCGAGCCAAGCGAACTGTATCGAATCTTTAATTGAAAAGATACCCTATCGCTAATTTTTTACTTCTGAGCGACCTTCAATGGTGCTCAAAATATGACTAATTTTTGCTTCTTATCTTTGTATAGACGAATTCTTGTACTCGGCTCAGCTCATGTCGCAAATCACACCTCTGGAAGTGGAAATATTATTCCTGCTGTGTAATTTAATTCATCCAAGGGCCGGGTAGGTAATGCACTTTTTCCATTTCGACTGGAATTCGACGAAAACACGATTAATAATTTACATATTTGGTCAACAGGAAAATCGTTTTCAATGATTTGCAAATTATAACACCGGAACAATACTTTAGACACGTGCATGATCGCAGATTAGCTGAAATTCACGCCGTTTCGGTCTGTTTTCGTGATTAGTTCGGTTTATAGAGATTTTTATGGACGTTCTGTTCACGCTCACGTTTTGTTTCAATTTTTCAGAGTCCGGATGAGCGGAGTGTTTTTATTCAACTTCTCGAAAGCATGTACAGATTCACGTTGGGATCAGTATCTGGAGGTATAATGAGCTAGATTGCATCGCCTGTCATCCTAATATTCCCATTTTATCGTAATTCTCGAAATTTTTACAGCTATCGGAGCAACAGCTGTGTATCCTATCGATTTAGTGAAAACTCGAATGCAGAATCAAAGATCTGGCTCGTATATTGGCGAATTAATGTATCGAAACAGTTTCGATTGTTTTAAAAAAGTGAGTCCAACGTAATTCGTCGTTTTATTTTCATATTTCCTGATTCTAGAACCGATCAGAGTAAGAAAAAACCTGGTGAAAAAATATTTCACACATTTCTTCGACTTCTCGGTGCCAGTTTTCTGTAAAATCCTGGTCAGTTGTAAATTTCCAAGAGTGTTGACACGGTTATCAACTGATTTCGTATCGTTCGAGTGTTTTGTGTTGGAAAAAATACTGATAATCTACGTTCGGCTTTAATGTAGATAATCCTCGTAAGAAAATACCCCGAAACCTTTTCTAGAAGCAGTCAATGAATAATTCACCTTAATTTCCATTAAATCGAATCATACGTTAATCACGTGTACGTAAACTTGAAAGCTAATGCAGTTTTTCTTTTTCTTTTTTTTTTCATGTCGACGAGCTCGAATATTTTTAATTTTTCACCAGGTTATCTCGTAATGATAAAATAATCGCGGTTATGGTAGTTTATTTACCTTGTTTTTCTCAGCTTTGTAATTACATAATATGATTTATTTATTATAAACTCGATTTATCACGTCGGATTTCTTTTTTCGCAGGTAATTAGACACGAGGGATTTTTCGGATTATATCGAGGTTTACTACCGCAATTTCTCGGCGTAGCTCCAGAAAAAGCTATTAAATTAACTGTTAATGATTTCATTCGTGATAAGCTCACCGTTAATGAAGAGATACCGTTGTATGCTGAAGCTTTAGCTGGCGCATGTGTAAGTTTTCATTGCCCTGAAGCAATTGCCACTTGACTTCTAGATCTAGAATTGATCTTATGTATTTTTTCAGGCCGGGTTTTCTCAAGTTATATTCACGAATCCGTTGGAAATCGTCAAGATCAGATTACAAGTAGCCGGTGAAATTGCCAAAGGAGCTAAATTAAAAGCATTCAGCGTCGTGAAAGAATTAGGATTATTTGGCCTTTATAAAGTAACTAATTATTCATTTGGGAATTTTTTCGTGTCCGAGATCGCCGAGTAAAGATATCAAAAAAGACTTCATTTCGAAGAAAATGAAATTCATCTCGTTATCGCTGCATAATCTTTCGATAAAATGTAATTTTTCTCAAACGAATTCATATGTATACTTACATATTTGTAGTTACGGTAAATTGACTTCTTGTATTTGAATCGAAAGAGTTCTCATCTCGTGTGTTATCAGCTCATTGAGAAAGGGAGGGGAGAATTTCGGAGATTAAATTGCTCGGTGTCTCGTGTCCGTTTTGATTATTTCTTTATATTTGATCGTCTATCTAATTTGGTATTTTTTATCTTTTACAGGGTGCCAAAGCCTGTTTCCTCAGAGATATCCCATTCAGCGCTATTTATTTTCCAGCGTATCATCATACGAAAATGAAATTCGCCGATGATACGGGGTATAATAGTCCTTTGTCTTTGCTAGCCGCCGGATGTATTGCCGGTGTACCTGCTGCGTCGTTGGTTACGCCGGCTGATGTGATCAAGACCAGATTACAGGTGCATATTTTGCGTTCATTACGTATCCAAGTGTATTTGTTCGATCGAGCTGCGTTCTGTATCTGGAAGGGTTGTGAGGGGAAGTTGCCTCTCGTCTAATTAAGGTCGAAATTCATTTTTAGAAATTATTTATTAACATCGGGGAATAATTTTGGCTTCACAAGAGTCTATTTTGAGGGGATCATATGTCCCTAAAATTCTCAAAATGGTTAATTTTGTCCAAATCTCAAAATTTTTTTGCTTGAAAAATTTCAAAGCAATTAATAATTTGATAAAATTCGAAGTGTGCGGTTATTGTGAAGGGGAACGAGCGGAGGGGGTAAATAATCCTAGAATTTTGAAAAATTGAATGTTCTTCATTTTCAAACATCTTGTTGTCTTCTTGATTAAAACTGAATATCATGGAGCAATCAACGTTGGAAAATGAATTGCACTCGGGGAGAATCTGAAAGAGGAGGGGGGGGGTGTAACAAAATTTTTGAATATTGGGAAAACGTTTGAAAACTCAAAAATTAGTTTGATTGACAAATTGAAGTGAGCATGAAGTATTTAGAGCGGACCAAGGAAGGAGGAGGGGCTTTAATGCCCCAGGTTTTGAAAAATGATATTTTCTTGATTTTCAAATGTACTCAAAAACTAATTAGTAATTACCTATCATAGAGAAAGGAATCTTGGAAAATCAGCACGTCTTTAGGAGAAGTAATGGGAGAGGTGGAAGAAGAGGGGGGGATACAAGTGCTCCAAAATTTTTGAAAATTGAAAAAAAGTTGCAATATTCATAAATTGTGTCGATTTAGAAATTAAAACTGGCAGAAGTACCTACTTTTGACTCCTATAGCCCGAAAACTTGAGTTTATTGCAAAGGGGCATATGCCTCACAACTTTTTAATATGAGAACTTTTGCCCAATTTAAGAACTATTAAATCTGCGAATTGAAGAAATAATCTGATCGTATTAGGAACATGAAGGATTTGGAGAGCGAGCTGAAGGGGAAGAGGGGGAAGATTTGATGCCCCTATGAAATTTGAAATACACAGGGCTTTTTAAAATTAAGTATGGAAAAATTTTTATGAAAACAGAACTGGACAACATAAAAGAATTTGGCGAGGAAAAATGAAATTTGGCAAAAAAATGAGCTGTTGAGCAATTTTGTGAAAAACAGGACTTTTTTGACAAACTTTGAAACAAAAAGAGGACTTTCTAGGCTGGCAAGACAAAAATCAGTGCTTCTTATTCATTATGGCAAAAAAAGCACATGAAAAATTTGTTGGCAATTTTGAAAAAAATTACAACCAGTTGTCTATTTTATCAAAAATCTACTTCCTGAGAATTTTGACGAAGAAACATTACAACTTTTTGTTAACTTGCCAAAAATTGACATTCCATGACAATTTTCACCCAAAACAAAAATTTTTTTGGGCTATCTTGGCAAGAACAAACCGTTTAAGAATTTTGGCAAAAATTGACCATTTTGACAACTGTGCCAAAAATTGACACTTTTTGGAAATTGTGTCTAAAATGGACACTTTTTGGGAATTGTGTCAAAAATGTACACCTTCTTGATTATTTTGTCAAAAATTGGATGTTTTTGACTTTTTTCCCAAAAACTGATTCTTTTTGAATTTTTCCCCAAAAATTGACTTTTCTTGATTGGAAAATATGAAAATAAAAACAGAACTATATATGAGCAAGTTTGGCAAAAAAAACTGTACTTTTGTTTTGCAATTATTTTGGAACAAAAAAATGAATTTTTAAAAGATAAGTCAAAAATCAATTCTTTTCGGATATTTGTGGTAATGCCAGGGGGAGGGGGGAGGGAGTACAAAAAATTGTGAACTATTAACCGTCAATAATTGACGTGCCCTCAGAAAAGAAGTAACAAAAAAAGGGCTAAAAATACTTTGCATTTACTTCAGATCTTGGAGAACAGTTTGACTACAAGAGAGATTTGAAAAATGGAGGGGCATATGCCCCACAATTTTTTTTCAAACCGAGAAAATTTGCCTATTTTGAATTTTTTCAATGTTTGAATTGAAAAAAAAGTACTTTGATTGTATTAGTGGCATGAAAGATGGGGGGGGGGGGGGGGTGAGAGGACGGGTAGTAATGGTGATGCCCTTAGGAATTTTTGATCTAAGTTTCTTTATTTAGTTTAACTTTAGAGCATAAGTTTGATTCTGAGAAATGCTTGAAAACTGAAAAGTAAGAGTGGGGGGCAGATCCGTGTGCCCCACAATTTTTAATAATCAAAAAAAATTGCCCAATATCAAATTTTTTAATTTTTCTCATTGTTTTAGCTCTCAAAGTGAATATTGTAGAGATATAAACCTTTGAGGAATAAGTTCGGCTCCCAGAGAGATTTCATGGAAAAATGGGTCATATGCCCCATAATTTTTGGAAACCATAGAAGTTCGTTCATTTGAAAATTTGTTTGATTTTTTAATTTAAAAAGAAAAAAAACTTGAATTGTATTGGGCGGGGGCATGAGGGATCTGGAGCTGACTAAGAGGAGGGGGAGTGGTGGGGATAATGATGCCTCTAGAAATTTTAAAAGAAACAGGTCCTTCATTTTGTTGTCACCTTGACTTTTTTAGCTCTGAAAATGATTGTGAGATATAGAGAAATGAACCTTGGAGAATAAGTTTGACTCTGAGGAAGGATATTGAGGAGAGGGGGGAGGCCACGTGCCTGTAAATTTCTGAAAGCCATGAAAAGTAGCCTATTTTCAGAATTTGTTTGATACATAAAGTAAAAACAACTCCAATTATATCAGGAGTATTTTGTAAATGAATTTTTCAGAAAAGTTGCACATTTTTTCTGTTCAATTTGATATTTAATTTTTATTTGACTGCTCATTTTTTTCAGTTATAAGGTAGAACCCTCATGAAAATTTTAAGATTTCATGTTTCTAATGAAAAACTTGCTTTTGATTTGTTCAGGTGGTTGCCAGACAAGGACAAACTACATACAACGGTTTATTCGACTGCGCTATAAAAATATACAAAGAAGAAGGAGCCAGAGCTTTTTGGAAAGGAACTGGAGGTAAATTTGAAATTGAATATTTTATTGAGTAAAACGATCGTATTTTTTACTTACGAATTGAATATTTACTGGGATTTTAATTGTAACGTTAGCTCGAGTATTCCGATCATCTCCTCAATTCGGGGTCACGCTGTTATCTTACGAATTACTTCAGAGATTAGTTTACGTTGATTTTGGAGGATCGTAAGTGCCTGATTTTTTTTTACTCCGCTTCTAAGAACATCCTAAAACAAAAACCAATACTTATTGATCTTTTTTTACAGACGACCGTCTGGATCTGAACAAACTATTCCTACGCACAATGTGAACGCGCTGGATGAATTTAAATCCTCAAATGCCGATCATATCGGCGGATATCGTGTCGCTTTGCCTATTTTAACCGGCATCGAAACCAAATTCGGTCTTTCATTTCCTAAGTTTACCGTTCCCTCGATGTAGCTTTTTTTTACGTTCTCAGAGAGGTGTTCAAAGTGACCTTTTTCCTTTTTTTTTCTTTCTTACATTGCTCCAAGTACCATTTGTCTCTTTGTAGATGATGTTGTGATTCGATTAGGTTTTCCTCTATCGTTCTGAATACTCATAAGTTATCATATCGATGATTTCGTTAGTGAAATTGAAAATTTTAAAGCCGGTAATCGATTTTATCGCGTGTGTGAGGCTTTTTTTCTCGATATTTAATTCGATTCGTTCGTTTTGTTTTTTTTGTTGTTGATTTTGATTCACATGTAAAACGAGGCTTTTTAAAATGCGTAATAAAGTTACCATTAAAACGTATCCACGATGATTTTTATTGCTCGTAAATTTCTTTTCGTTGTAGTTTTTTTTTTGTTTTATTTTTATCGAAATCAGTATTTTTTATTTTCGGTTAATTATTTTTCCTTTTTTTTCAACGACGACGAACGAATCTGTATTTTTCATGTCGTTCGAAGCACGCTGATATTAGATTTCGAGTTTTTAAATTTTATTAACCGACGAGTAAAATTGTACGGATGAAATTTCGTACGTTGCATTTTATCGTTAGTTTTTTTAAAGCTCTCCTTGTAAAGGATTCAATTTTTAAAAAAGAAACGCATTCCTATTTCTTTGATACATGTTTTCCTATTCTGTGGCCATATTTTTTACATCAACGATAGTCTTTTAGCATCACCGGATCATATTTCACATGTTACTATTATTGCTGCAAGCAAATTGTTAAATTTTATATCGATTTCTTTCTCATCCTCATTACCATTGAAAGTGTTGTCGACGTACGAGTTGATGAAAAAATTAAACAGATATCGCGAGTACAACAAAATGTCCGGTTTGAGTGGTTTGTCTTTGTGGTCTGGTATTTTACGTACTTCTACCTCAATCGTCTGTCTCCCCGTCCGCATTTTAAGTTCATATTACAATTTTCGATCATTTTACTCACGTGATAAAAGTATTTTTTCATTATCTGTTACCATATATATTTATTATTTTACTTGTGTGTATTTTTTTTTTTTTTTTTATAAATAATATGCTCTTCGTATATACATTTTAATATGTACTTTGGAAAAGTGATTATTAATATGGAATTGAATTTGTGATATGTATTCGAGCGCAATAAACTATTTTTCCCTCGTTTGCGCATCCAGACGAACCAAGTTCGCTGTTGCGATCATCAGATTTTCTGTTTTTTGTTTTTTCATAGAGATCAGATTTCGTTTGACTTTGAGTTGAATTATTAGTTGGAGCACAGAAGGGAAAGGGAGGTATGATTTATCAGAAGGCTCTAAAGTTCAGTGAATTTTTTGAGTTTATTAGCTGATGAATCGTTGGATTGAAATTTTTTCTATTTTTGTACTTGGAAAATATCTTTGTTTTTTTTTCGCCAAAATTACTCAAAAAACCTATTTTTTTATTCTTTAATCGAACTTTGAACATTCAGACTTTCCAATCCATGTTACCTCTCCTTTTGAGATTAGATTTTTTTATCTCGAAAATTGTGACCTTATTCTCAAATACTTAAATAATTCGAAGAAATACTTGATCTGAAAAAATTTTTGACTTGTAAAAATGTTGATCTTTTCATTCTTTCCTTCTCCCCTTCCGAAAAATATTCTTCCAAAAAAATGTTTTTTGGTGTTTTCCCACTTGTTGGACGCCTTAAATTTTTCCCTCCTAGTTTTACAACTTTGAAATTTTAAAGAAAATAAATTTGAGTAAATTCTCATTTTTAGATTTAATTTTCAATTTCAATGTGATTTTTTGAATAAAAAAATTGAATATTTTGAAACAAAGGAAAATGAAACTGATTTGTAGAAGTTCGATAAAAATTTCTAAAATTGAATGCTTTTTTTCTGTTTTTCTAAATATACTATTTCAGTAAAAATAATTTCCCAATTTCCTCAGATTTTTTTTTTATTTTCTAGAAGTTAAAGCAGGGCTAAAACTTGGTTACTTTTTGAATACCTAACTAAGTTACTAAAGGTACTCGTAAAAGTACCTAAATTTTGGTTATTTTGTATTCGTTTCGGTCACTATAATCTTTTTTTTTTGAATGTCAAAAAATCAGTTTTTTTATGAGTACATTTTGAAAAAAAATTGCTAATAATTTCAATAGGTAGGCAAGCACGAATAGTTATTAAAATTTAAACTCTTTTTTATTCTTTTTTACTGGCTACACAAAACCCCGCCTTTTGTTAAAATTATCAAAATCTTGCTTTCTGACAAAATCTCACCTTTCGCCAAAATTATCAAAATAGTCTCGTTTCTTGCAAAAAATTGTCGCTTTTCCGCAAATAAAATTCGACGTTTTGATTTTTTTCAAATTACTCAACAGTTTTGCTTTTTTGTCTAAAAATGCAAAATAGTCTTGCTTTTTGACCGTGAAAAAGTCTTTCAATTTCTTCCCGATAATTTCTAAAACATATCGCTTTCAGCTAAAACCGTCAGTTTTGGTTTTTTTTGCCAAAAACTGGTCAAAAATCCTCAATTCTTCAAAAATTGACAAAAAAGTTTTAGTTTTACTTTTTGGCAAAAATTGTTCAAAAGCCTTGCTTTTTGCCGAAAAAAATGCTCTAATCAAGAAGTTTCGTTTTTTCACCTTGACCTACGATATTGTCAAAAATTACCAAGAAGAGTAGTGTTTTACCTAAAAAAAAGTCTCTTTTTTCGAAAACAGATTGCAAAAAAATGCAGTTCATCCTTTTCCACAAAAATTTTTGCTTTTTAACATTACTAAAGATTTTCTTTTTTTTTCAAAAATTATCCAAAAGCTTTGCTTTTTGGCCAAAAAATATGAAAAATTCTCGTTCTTTTAATAAAATAGTTGAAAATTGTTTTTTTTTTATGCAAAAAATTTCAAAAAGTTTCACTTTTTTCAAAAAAAAAAAGGCCAGAAGCCTTCTTTTTTTGTCATTTTGTCAGAAATATCGTAAATTCTCGCTCTGTTGCCAAAAAGTCTCGCTTTTTCATTTAAAAGGTTCAAAAAAATTGAAAACCAAGACATTTCAACTTTTGATGTTATACTTCTTTTGGCGTCTGAGGAGAGGGGGAGGGGTTAAGAGGGGAGCTTCTAAATTAAAATATTATTTTACTTGCGTTTAGTTACTTTTTTGGTTACTTTGTGGTTACTTTTTCGAGCTTTTTTATCAACTATAAAGTTACTTTTTGTTTGAAAAAATTGGGTACGAGCCTTCTAGTGGAGAAATTTTTTGAAAATGTTGACAGCTTTTTAGTACAATTCTGAAAAAACAGTAGGTACCTGACCTGCTTAACCTTTTTTGAAAAGTTTTTATGCAACTTTTTAAGAGAAGGCAGCATTTTTCTGAAAAAAATGAGGCGTTTATTTTTTAAAATTTTGGCAAGAAAATCCGGCCCTTTTGCAATGTTGACCGAAAGTCAACACATGGCTTTAACAATGAAAGCAGCACTTTTTGCAATTTAGTCAAGAACCAGAATTTATTTAACATTTTGCCAAACGACAGGATTTCTTCAATTTTATTTAAAAAAGGAGTTTTTTTTTGCAATTTTGACAAACATGACTGGTTTTTGAATCTCTAGCAAAAGAAAAACAAGATTTTTTCCAAATCTAAAACTAAAAAACAGGATTATGTCAGTTTTAGCAATTAGTTTTTTTTTCAATTTTGACGTTTTGTGCTATACTTAAACAAAAAAAAGCAAGATTTCTTGCAATTTTGGAGATTTGTTGTCACTGGAAAAAATGCAGGATTTGTTTTTTGCAATTTTTTCAAAAAACAGTGCGTTCTTCCTATTTTGGCCAACGCAAGACCTTTATGAGCAGGATCCTTTTGCGATTTCGGCAAAAACAGAAGACTTTCGTTGCAAGTTTGTAAAAAGCAGAATTTGTAGGAGTTTGAATTTGGAAAAAGCAGTTTTTTGCAATTTTTATTAAAACGCGAATATAGAAAGAAAAACTTTTTGGCAAAAATGAGAAATTTTTAAAAATTTTAGAAAATAAGCCCCGCTTTTTTGAATCAAAAGAAGAGTAGGGATTTTTGCAATTTTGACCAAAAAACTAAAACATGACTAAAATACCTACAGTATTTTTTGCAATTTCTGCAAAAACAAAAATTTCTTCACAGTTTTGGCAAAAAAACAATGTAGGTACTTACTTTTAGCAGAAATTCTCGCAATTTTGAAATAAAGTAAGCATTTTAATAAGACCTTTTTAGAGTTCCAGAAAACGCGGGACATTTTTGCAATTTTTGATAAAAATCTGACCCTTTTTTTTAAAGGAAACTTTAACTAAAAAACAGGACATAATTTTTAAAATTTTGATCGAAAAACTAAAACATGATTTTATAAAAAATAGCAGTTTGTGCAATTTCAGCAAAAACAAAAATTTCTTCACAGTTTTGCTTTTGGCACAAAAACAATACTTTTAGCAGAAATTCTCGCAATTTCGGAATAAATAAGTAAGAATTTTCTGCAATTTTGAAAATTCTGACTAAAAAGCAATTTTTTGTAATTTTGACTGTATAAAACAGGAATAGGAATATAAAAAGGAAAACTTTTAGGACTTATTTTCGTATTTTTGATAGAAAACAAGGACTTTTTTGCAATTTTGGGAAAAATTAGAGCCTTTTTTTTTTTGCAATTTGGTACTCGATTTGAGACATTTTTAAAACCTTCCGAAATCTTGTATAAAAAAAATTTATCAACTTTTTGTTTCATCAATGATGTGTTTTACGTCTCGAATTATCAATTTTTCATAGCTTTAGCCCCTCTCGCGATGTTTTCCTTATCTTTTCTTTGACCAATTTTTTTATTTTGGGGGGGGGCGGGGGGGGGGGAGGGAGAGAAAAATCAACTTTTTACATCAAAAAATTGTATTGTTTTAATTTTGAAAAAATTATTTAACATATTTTTGTTTCCAATCTCCCCCCCCCTCCAAAATGTGTTCGAACCATGTCTGGCTAATGAGCTTGAAAATCTTCAAGGGCGGATCAGGACAGAAAAAAGGGGAAGAATCTGGCGAAAAAATTGGGGAAAATTTCAGTCTCACTCCCTCCCCCCACTACACATCACTTCGTCAAGCCATTGTTTGTAGATCATCCCCCTCCCCCCTATGTAAGGATAGATTTTATCCAAAAAATTCCTCACCGAAGTGTCATCTCGTTATTAATTTAGTCACCGCAGATAAACAAAAATTACACGTCGAAAAATTCTCATCGATCGAATTTCTCGCGTAATAATTTCCAACTAGGTATGTATTTTTATTATGAAAATTTGACGAATGCTCGAGCAAATAATGATTACATTATTATCGACTCGTCATCATGTAGAAAAGTAACTCGTGCTCGTCGTGTAGACGTGTAAAATAAATAAAAAAAGAAATACGCGATCATTTACCCTTATTTACCTCTATACATATACACGCTCGCGAACAGAAATCGTACGTATAATAATTGCACAAGGCGAAAAAAAAAAAATTGAGAAAAAAATCCTTCTAATCGACCTTGATCGTTGTTCAAACTACTACCAAAAAAAAAACATAGAAAAAAAATATACGCAAAATATTTCGCGATGACCCATGTGCAAGTCGTTAAAAAAGATAAAAATCTAGGGCCGCACACGCAGCGTGTGTCGCGAATCAAAATGCAGATTTTACGTTGTGACAAATACCTACAAAAATTATTAAAAAGCTTAATATTCGTTAATCACGAGCTACACAGCTCCGCGGCTGCATGGCCCCCCATCTCCATCCCCATGCCAGCGACTCATCGTCGATGAAATACTTTGCCAAGAGGGGAGAGAGAGAAAAAAATGAGAAAAGGAATAAATGATGAACCTCTTCGGTGTACTAGATTATACATTGATTGGTTGTCTCCGTCGGCCAAGGTTATTTCGAAAAAAAAAAGTTCGGCCTTAACCTCTAAAAGTTACTACGTTTTACTACGCGGTGCGGTTCCCTCCCCTTGCTCGTCCCTACGTCGTCGGCGTGTGTATAACCCTGTTTTGCTGCTGCTGAAAATCCCCGCTGAAGGATATTTTCAAATACGTTTTACCAGAGTGAAGTATACTGCCGTAAAGGAAATGTGTTTTTCATCCGAAATTTAGCCTTTATCAATTTGCAAAAGTTGCCGTTTTGTTTTACGTTCTCTCGTCGTCGTCGTCGTCCCCCCCCCTGCCTTCTCATTCTGTCTCTGTCTCTCTCTCTTTTGCCATCTACGTTTCTCTTTTTCATTTGTGTGTGTAAACGTAGTAGATATAGGTACCTACCTAAACAACCAGCCCGAGTCTGTTTACGAGCTACAATTTTCAAACTTACCGAAATACTATTTCCACAGCTTCTATTTGCCTATTTATCTCGCCAAATTTCACACATTACCGATTTTACCTCAATTAGCCGCAGCCAGACCCCCGAAAGGATTTTCCAACTAAAAAATTACACAACGTATACCTACGAATTATCTCTACCTAGCTGGATATTCATCCTTACGTATTTCTAAACCCTGCAGAAGGGGGGGGAGGGTGAAGGGCTCTAATACACACAACAAAACTTCCAAGGTTTTAGTCGAAAAAATAACTGTATAGTAAGAGGTTTTACCTAATCGTCTATTCCGAAGGCTATTCCTACACATTTTTCCCTGCAACTTTATCATCGTCGTATAGTTAAGTTTTATTTAACGATGATTTTTTTCCCTTTTTTCCCCCGTTAAATTACATATCAAGTATCGATCGTTTACTTATACTTGGTGATGGTCGTACCTACTCATATCTCGAGCAACAAGTTTTCTACAACCTTTTATACCAACTTGAGACCTTATGTTTTACTTCACCGTATACTCGTATATTTTACCCTTTTCATCAAAATATGAATTATTATTACGCGAACAGGTCCCTAAACTATTTGAATAATACACGTCGAATCCTTCCAACACGATCCCACTGCGACTATCGTGCCTACCGAGAAGATTTTTCATCACGTAGGAGAAAGAAAAAGAAATCATATCCAACGGAGTGATTCTCCTCTCACTACAGTCTAGGTACATGAATTTGTACGTAAGTTTTTCCTTTCTCTCTCTCTCTCTCTCTTTTTTTTTTTTTTTAATTACCCGCGATAAAATCGATATTTTTGCGACGATACTTGAAGGTTTCTTACTGTGTAGGAAAGTTGAACCGAAGTTTATGTAGGTACGTTTGGATGTAAAGTAAACGAAGGTAGAAAAAAAAATTAAACAGTCTGCAATTCGAATAGCGTGTAAGAAATTACCTACCTGGCTGCGAACTGCTGCCTCGAATGCAGTATATTTTCGAGGTCATTGTCGTTATAATTATGCAAGTCATTCTGTCCCTTTTTTTTTTACAGCTTTTTCGTTCGAAGTGCGCTTGAAATGAGATCGAAGTTATTGAAGAAGTTTTTTTTTTGCAGGTTAGATTTGAATTTATGTATATTATTGTTTGGTGGATTTTGATGCGTTTGGAGGTGATTTCTGGGATTTTTATAATCCGGCATATGATCTTAAGAATAGTCCCCCTCCCCCCGGTTCATATGGGAAAACTTTTTTTCTTAATAGTCGGGGAGCCCACTTAAGGATAAATTGCACCTCCCCGTCGATCCTCCGGGACAACTTTTTTCTTAAAGGGGGAGTCCTAAGGAACATTTCTAGCCCTTGTACTCAAAAAAAAAAGTGGCCCTACTTACAAAATGGCGGCCATTTTGATTGACAGGTCAGTCGAAATCGCAGATTTTGCGTTCCAACATAGGACTTGCACAAAATTTTTCCAACTGTACAACGGTAGATCGAAAGATCAAGCACAAATTTATCACCTGTCAAAATTTCAAGTGTTAAAGTACGTTTTTCGATTTTTGGTGAATTTTTGAAAATCAAATTTATGCCAAAAATGAGGGAAAAAATCAAAATTTTACCAAATTGACCAAGAAAGCTGAAATTTGGGATACACCCTATTTTCGACATGCCAAATCGATTGGAAACTGTTTCAAACCGTTTTGAGCAGTTCTGGAGGCTCCAGCAGATTTTTGTAACTTGAAATTTTCATCAAATAAGTTGAAAATCCGAAGTACATACCTATTCAAGTAATTTTGGAGCCTTCAGCTATTTTTTGAAAATTCTTTGAGCTTCCCAGTAGATCTTTGAAACTTGAAATTTCCACAAAATTTCATCAATAATAGAGTTATAAAGCCGAAATCTACTTTGCAACCTAATTTTAACGTTCGATGAAATCGACTGCAGGCGGATTTCAAGTCATTTTGAAGCTTCCAGCTACTTTTTGAACCTTCATGGTCGTTTTTGTAATTGGTGTATTCCAGTCTAAAAAATAGATATGTGTTTTGTCCATCGATTTCATACTTCTTTGAAAATTTTAAAAATCACTCTTCCGCTTCCGTTCGAAAGGCAGAAAGGTGAAATTCAATTTACACCCTATTTTTGACATTGTTTTGAAAGGGATTTCGGACAATTTTAATCCGTTTTGGAACCTCCGACAGATTTTTAAAAACTTCTGTTTTTCAAAAAATGCCACAAAATCTGTCCGAAGTAACTTTAGCACTTACTCTACTGAGTCAATGTGCTTTCCAACTCCATTTGATGAAATTTACTGGAGGTTTCGGTAGTTTCCAAAAAGTCGCTGGAGGCTCCAAAACGACTTGAAATCCATGTACTGTTGACTTCATATCGTACTGAAATCAATTTGCAGAGTAAATTTTGGCTTTTTAACTCCACTCGATGTGTGGAAATTTCAAGTTTTAAAAGTCTACTGAAGGCTCAAAGAATTTTCAAAAAGTTGCTGGAGGCTCCGAAGTGACTTAAACCCACCAGCAGTCGACTTATTAACGTGTTTAAGTTGGACTGCAGCGTGAATTTCGAATTTCTAACTTTATTTCATGAAATAAAAATCTGCTGGAGGCTCTAAAACTTCTCAAAGTGAGTTTAAACGGCTTCCAATCGATTTGGAAGATCAAAAATGAGGCGTATATCCCAAATTTCAGTTTTCTAGTTTAATTTAATGAAATTTTGATTTTTTAAAATCATTTTTGGCTTAAATTAAATTTTCAAAAATTCACCAAAATCGAAAAATGCACTTCAGCATTTGAAATTTTGGCTAGTAATAAAATTTTGCATACTCTTTTAATCTACCTTTGTCCAATTCAAAAAGTTTCGTGCGATT
Organism: Planococcus citri; assembly: GCF_950023065.1. Taxonomy (NCBI): domain Eukaryota; kingdom Metazoa; phylum Arthropoda; class Insecta; order Hemiptera; family Pseudococcidae; genus Planococcus; species Planococcus citri. Next base: position 14,640,963 of record NC_088681.1, read on the forward strand.
CCTACATTGGAAAGCAAAATCTGCGATTTCGCGACCTGTCAATCAAGTTTTTGGCAAGTTTGCTTTCTATTAACGAGTGCTTTTTGAATATTCGAACAAGGGAAGTATCCCAACTTGTAAAAATCTTCTTAAAAAGAACAGTGTTGAATTGAAAACATTCAAAAATTTATCACTAGCCAATTTTTTGGTTTTCAGCGAATTTTTGGGTCGTGAAAAAAAGTCAAAATGTCACCAAATCGACCCAAAAAGCTTACTGGATAAATATAGTATGTACCTACTCACTTTTCTGAACTGGCAGAAACCGATTTTGGAAAATTGAAGGATGATTGGTCAAGTTGGTAGGTTACTAATAAGCACCAATCGCGTTTATATGTACTGAAGTTAATTTGAGCAGTTTTTATGGTTTTTTTTGACAATCTAGAATTACTAAAATTATAGCTGGATGCTCCAGAACAGCTCGAAATCATCTTCAAATACTCGACCTGCACAAACTGAATTTTTGATAAAATGTTTTAACCTCAACGACTCAATGAGTAACATTTTGAGGAAATTTCAACTTTCAAAAATCCATTGGAGGCTCCAGAACTTTTCAAAATCGTTCGGTGCCAATAAACCATTTCCAATCGATGCAAAGGGTCAATTGTAGGGTACATACCAAATTTTTAGATGTCTTGGTTAATTTGATGAAATTCTGATTTTTTTCTTATTTTTGCCGAATTCAATTTTTCTAAAATAAGCCAAAAATCCAAAATTGCACTTTGACCTTTAAGAAATTTAATGTTGAGAAGATGAAATAATTTTGCTATTTTGAACATTTATTTTAAAATTGAAGTATACAAAAGATCATGTACAAAGAGTTCCTATCTGTGCCGCCGAGAGCCAATGTAAGCTCGAGGAAAAGCAATGAGAGTCTCCTGAGTATTTTTTACATCCTCTCCCCCCCTCCCCATGAAAAAAGTATGTTTCTTTTCAAAAATTGAGATCAAAATTAGCTGTTTACGCAACAGAATTTTTCGCAAGTTTTCCTCTATGGAGAAGCCCTTCCCCTCCCTTCCCCTCCCCTCCCCTCCCCTCCCCCTTCCCCTCCCCCTCCTCTCCCCTCCCCTAATGAAAAAATGATGATTTTGTTTTCTCTAAAATATTTATTGCAGAAGTTGTTTCTAAAAAGAAGTTTTCTCAAAAATAAAAATTTGATAAGAAATTTCCTTTCATTTTTGAAAGTTTAGATCGAGAAAAAAATTGGCGAAAAGTTTTTTTTCGAGAATTTACACAAGAAGACTTTCTTTAAACCAAAGTTCATTGGCTTTAATTCCACGTCAGTTTTCATTTTCTCTTCAAAAATGAAGTTTTCACATTTTTTTTTCTTCAAAAAAGGCTGCATCTTTTCTTTAAAAATGAAGGCTGCATTTTCTTTTTAAAATGAAGTTTGCATTTTCTCTCCAAAAAATAAACCTTGCATATACTCACTACAAAAACGAATAAAGTTTTCATTTTCTGTTCAAAAATGAAGTTTTCATTTTAATTTTTAAAATGAAGATTGCAATACTCCTCTCTTCCAAAAATTAATTTTACAAACTTTTTTTAAAAACGTAGGCTCAAAAATGCAAATTTCTCTAAGAAAGTCAAAAAAGCATGGCAAATTAAGGCATTTTCCTTACCAGTTCCCACCAGAAATGAAGTTGGGTCCTTTGATCTTACTCAATTGGAAGCCTCACTTGAACATTTGAACATTCGTTGTAAAAGCTCAACTTTTCGTTATGAACATTCAAATCGGAGGCTACCATCTAAAAATTTGAAGAAATTGCAGTGAAACTGGAAGCAACTTTCATCCTGTTTTTAATAAACTTTTTTCTCAATGGGATCAACACACCTCAGAGGTGGTGTGGGTTCAATGGTTCACCATCTCGGAGAAACTCCCCCCCCCCAAATTGTAACAATGAAGTAGAATACCGAATGATACGAATTAGAAGTTGCTGAATCGAAATATTCTCCTAATTTTTCGATCCGACTCCTCTAACTCTCCTCTCTCGTGTCCTGAACGTGGTCAAAATTCCTCAAAAAAATTCAATGGGGTTTGACGTATTGTTTGCTAAGTTTTTGAAAGTTCCGGGTTCGAATTTACATCCATTATTTGGATATGACCTCTCAGTACATTCTAACCATCCTCAATTCAGAAAAAAACGCAAACCCAACCCACGAAACCGAGGAACTGGGGCATGTTCAAGGTTCTTCAAAAACGTATCTTGAGAAGAGTGTTTAGTTGGAAGGAATTCGATGATGAATTTTATCAAATAAGTGTTTTCATCGTGAATAAGGTTGGTGGTGAGTTCTGCGCCAGGAGGAGTTGATTTTTTTTGAATTTTTTACAATTCAATGAAGATTACGATTTTTTTTTTTGAAATGGCAACGTCCAGTTCGGATGAAACCGCAAGCAGCATCGAAAGTGTAGGTCTGGAACACTCCCCCCTCGCAGTCGAAATTTATTTAAGGGGTTCGAGTTCGTTTTTAGATTATTGGCGAATTTTCGAAGATTTCTACATTCAAAACGTCCAAAAAACAGTTCTTTGCTCATTTCCAAATTTTTCACTAAAAAACAAGATTATGTAGTTTCAAATGAATACTCCATTTTATCCCCCTCCCTCTCTCCCACCCCTCGAAAACCACCCATTTCAGACTATTCTGTTGCTTGATGTAAAGAAACATCATGTGGAATCAATTTCAGCATCACGCATTGATTTTAATTCAAACTCCTCCTGGCGCAGAGGCATAGATATCATTATTACGGAAAATTGTTATCATGGATAAGTTTCACGATGCAGAGATGATATGATACATTCATGAAACGAGAAAAGGGGTAAGTACTCAAAATGGGCGTCGGCGTCGAACAAAAAAATGGTCTTGGCATTTTTTGAACTCTCGAAATTGACACTTTGAATTAAAAAAAATAAATTTTAGGTATTTTCATCGTGAATAAAGGTGATGGTGAGTTGTGCGCCAGGAGGAACTCAAAATGGGCGTCGAACAAAAAATTCTCTTGGCATTTTTTGAACTCTCAAAAATTCACAGTTTGAATTGAAAAAAAAATCAATTTTAGGTATTTTCATCGTGAATAAAGGTGATGGTGAGTTGTGCGCCAGGAGGAGGTGACTTTTCGATTTTTTTCACAGTTTAGTGGAGCTCACACGAATTTCTTGAACTGGCACCTTGTTTTGACTCTTGAGCAACATTTTCCACCCAAAGATTAATTCAATTCATTAAAAAAAATTTTCAATCTCAATCATAAATTCACCGAAAAAATTATCTACACAGTGAACACAACTTAATCAATTTACACCATCGTAAGATATTTTCACCTGAAAAAAAATTCCGTCTAAAACGAGGAAATAATCTCGAATGCAAACATCTGGCATAAAAATACGCCGAGTTGAGACAATAAAAAGAAATGTAAACCGTCGTTAAGCGAACCGTTTAACATTAAATCGTGATTTTTTCGCCACGCTACAAGAAACCGTTTAACAAGATTACACCCAAGTATCCTCGTAAACACAGAAACACACCAAAAGAAAGAAAGAAAAAAAAGAAAACTATTTCGCGTCAACCGAAAATGAAAAATAATTTACCTCGGGTCGTTTTACTTTTTTTTTCTCGCAGCTTCACATTCAGGTAAAATTTACAAACCGAGTTGGCTGAAAAAAAAACAGTAACCTCGAAAATGGCAACGACAAAGCCAAAGAAGAAGAAAAAAAATTGATAAAGAAAATTCAGCCCCCGATTAGTTAGTTCTAGGTTTTTTTTCCTTTCTCTCACGTTTAACGTGGTTTAGTTTCAGCTTAGAAATGCAATTTTCTCTTCGCGTATACCGAAAAAAGGAGAGAAATTTCCTGAGGGACAACATGTGGAATAAAAGATGAGAATACCCGAGCTACGTAGGGAACGTTTCTTTGCGAGAAGTCTTAACGTAAATTCGTTTTCACCTTTTTTTCAATTTTTTAATGCGTGCCGTAGTTCAGTGCGTCTCAGACTGTATACGTTCCTATATGAGAAGTTTATTTAAAAATTTATTTCGCTTTTCATCGACGCCATGACCGCGCCTACTCTTGTCGACGCGTCAATCGAGCCAGATTGTTATTTATTTAAAACAAAAATACACGTTGGTTTGTTTTGTTCGCCAGCCAGCATAAAATGGAGTGAAAAAAAATATCGCTGGGGGTTTTTTTATTTTTATTCCTCGTTATAATATGGAGAAAAATAATCGGATTTTATCGAAATAAATCGGATGAGTTCAATTTTTTTGTTTTGTGAAAATCATACGTTGAAAAACAAATCTAAAACTAGATAGGTTTTGGTATAACTTGTCATATTATTCGAAAAACAAAAAAAAATCGAAACAAACTTTCAAAACCATTAAATTGATAAAAAAATAAAATAAAATTCTACGTGGACATTAAACATCCCACCATATTACTGCCTACGTAAGCATCGATACGCTAACTATTCGTTTGCAATGCAGTATAGTTATACCTAACTTCATTTCAAAGGAAAAGCGACCATCCCTAGGGCATTAAAGGTCTTTGTAGAATTCCGCATGGAATTTGACGTCAGCCTATTCTGTTTAAACTTCATATTGCGTCAAAACAAATTCTCTGTTTGTATGACTCGTTATTTGTATTTATTCTTTGAAATGGCTCGTTTGCGCAGTTAATTTAATTGTGTTAACTTTCCAACCATCAGACTTCGTCGAATAGAAATAACGATTCATGTATAGAATGTCTCAGTTTTTCGAATAGCGAAACCTCAATCGCCGAATTACTTTGTATGAGGATAGTTTCAAGTCAAGTTTCTGACAGGTATTTGGACATTGAATACAGAACTCGATTCTTTACCAAAAAATAATGAATAAATAAATAAAAATAAATCTCAAATTTGTTACCTACCTAAAAATACAAGTTTTTACAAAGAAACTGAAACAAAATTAGGTTTAGAGCGTCTCATTTTTTCTCTTATGTCTCGCAATTTCTTCAACTTATTGGAAATTTTGGACCTTTGAAAGGGAGGAGAATTTTTCAGGGTCCGAATCCAAAAATCAGGTTGATATTCGTACTCAGAACTCTCGAGAGGGGGTGGCCTATGGGGTTAGGACATACCATTTAGACATGCGCTTGGTTTCATTCAAATCGATGAGTAGCAGTTCAAAAAAAATCGTCGGATTAATTAAATTATGAAAAAATTGAATAATTACCTCCTCCTGGCGCAGAACTCACCACAATCTATATTCACGATGAAAATACTTATTATATTCGAATTAAATTCATTTTTGGAGCCCTTCAATCGCAACCCTCAACTTACCTTATTACTTATTTCATGAAGCCCACACATGTCTCAATGACTGATAAATAATCAAAACATACAAAATTATTTCATCTTCCGACTTTTCAACCTCATTAAGGACCCAGGGTTTCTAACCTTTTCTTAGCTCACGAATACTATAGGTGGTTTAGTGGCAGTTTTCGGCAATTCATCGGTAATTTCTGGAAAATTACGGGTAATTTTTAATGACTTCAAGTTGGGTACTTGTAATTTTCGACAGTCCTTAGGTAAGTTATTTTAAAATTTCTATGTATCATTTTCAAAAATGTTACACAATTCTGACAAATTTTTATTTTTTGGTGATTTTTGGTAAATTACTGGTATAGTTTTTTCGTGCATTACTCGTAACGTTTGGTAAATAACTAGTAATCATAGGTAAATTACTGCTAGTAGGTATTTGGTAAATTACTCGTAATTTTTGATAAATTTAAAATTTGTTTTTCATAAATTACAGGTAAATTTTCCTAAATTATTGGTAACTTTTTTTTATAAATTCTGGGTCACTTCTGGTAAATTACTGGTAATTTCTGGTAAATTACTGGCAATATCTGGTAAATTACAGGTAATTTCTGGTAAATTACAGGTAATTTCTGGTAAATTACAGGTAATTTCTGGTAAATTACAGGTAATTTCTGGTAAATTACAGGTAATTTCTGGTAAATTACAGGTAATTTCTGGTAAATTACAGGTAATTTCTGGTAAATTACAGGTAATTTCTGGTAAATTACAGGTAATTTCTGGTAAATTACAGGTAATTTCTGGTAAATTACAGGTAATTTCTGGTAAATTACAGGTAATTTCTGGTAAATTACAGGTAATTTCTGGTAAATTACTGGTAATTTCTGGTAAATTACAGGTAATTTCTGGTAAATTACAGGTAATTTCTGGTAAATTACAGGTAATTTCTGGTAAATTACAGGTAATTTCTGGTAAATTACAGGTAATTTCTGGTAAATTACAGGTAATTTCTGGTAAATTACAGGTAATTTCTGGTAAATTACAGGTAATTTCTGGTAAATTACAGATAATTTCTGATAAATTACAGATAATTTCTGGTAAATTACAGCCTACAGGTAATTTCTGGTGAATTACAGGTAATTTCTAGTAAATTACAGGTAATTTTTGGTAAATTAATGGTAATTTATGATAAATTAATGGTAATTTCTGGTAAATTGTGAGCAGTTTTTGTGCATTTTTGAAAGTTTGACACCAGTTTAACTACTTGTATTGTGCAATTTATTGATTTTTGATAATTTTGGGGGAATTACTGGTAATTTCTGGTGATTGTCGCTCATTTCTGAAGACTACCTAATTCCTTTGGTGATTTATCAATTTGTGGTAAAATACGAGTTACTCGTATTGTTGATAACTTTCGGTAATTTTGGCGAACTTCTGCCAATTTTTGTTGAATTGCTTTCAAGTTTCAGTGAATTACTAGAAATTGTTGGTCATTTCTAGAAGCTGCTCAATTTTAATATAGGTAATTCATTTATTATCGGCTTGTAATTTTGATACCTTTTGGTAATTTTTGGTAAATTACTGGCAATTCCTGGATAGTTTTGGGCAAATCAGTAGTAATTTTTGATAAATTACGAGCGATATTGGTGCATTTCTAACAATTTTACACAAGTTAAACAATTTAATCTTAATCTCTGTTTAGATGGTGTTTATCTTTCAATCAGTGTACTTATTATACTGGCAATTTTTTTGTAAATTATTTCAAGTACCTAAATCACTGTTGGTCTTTGGTCACTTTTACAAATTTTGTATAATTTCAACAATAAATTTATTAAACTTTGGTATTTTCGGACAAATTACTGGTTATTTTTAATTACGGTCATTTTTTTGGTAAATTACGGGTAAATTTTTGGTAAATTACGGGTAATTTTTTGGTAAATTGGTAAATTACGGGTAATTTTTTGGTAAATTGGTAAATTACGGGTAATTTTCTGGTAAATTACGGATAATTTTTTGGTAAATTACGGGTAATTTTTTGGTAAATTACGGGTAATTTTTTGGTAAATTACGGGTAATTTTCTGGTAAATTACGGGTAATTTTCTGGTAAATTACGGGTAATTTTCTGGTAAATTACGGGTAATTTTCTGGTAAATTACGGGTAATTTTCTGGTAAATTACGGGTAATTTTCTGGTAATTTACGGGTAATTTTCTGGTAAATTACGGGTAATTTTTTGGTAATCTACGGGTAATTTTCTGGTAATTTACGGGTAATTTTTGGTACATTACAGGTACTTAATTGTTGGTAAATTACGGATAATTTTTGGTAAATTACCAGTAATTTCTGGTAATTTTTGGGTATTCTATTTCTAAAAATTGTCTACTTCCTTGGTAACAATTTATCGTTTTTTTGGCAAAATACTGGTAATTGTTGGTAACTTTTGTAATTTTGGTAAATTGCTGTCAAATTTTGTTTAATTTCTCGTAACTTCTCGGTAATTACTGGTAATTTCTGGTAAATTACAGATGATTGTTGGTAAATTTCAACCAATTGTTGGTAAATTACGGATAATTTCTGGTAATTTTTAGTAATTTGTGGTTATTTATTTTTTTAAAAATAATTTCTGGTATGAATCAATTTGTTTGCGAATGATTCACAAAAAATGATTCAATTCGTTCGTGAATGAGTCACTTATACGAATGAATTTGTTCGTGAGTGATTCACAAAAGATGATTAAATTCGTTCGTGAATGATTCCCCAAAAATTGAGTAAATGAATCGATTCGTTCGCGAACGAGTCACTTACACAAATCGATTCGTTCGCGAACGAGTTACTTAAACCAATCAATTCGTTCGCGAATGATTCATCAAAAATTGAGTAAATGAATCGATTTGTTCACGAATGATTCAGTGGTAATTATTGATCAACTCGTTCGCGAATGATTCACCTAGAAATCAATCAGTTTGTATGTTCAATCGGTTGTGAATGATTCGAGAAAAGAGTTCAATTTCTGTACAATTGTATCACAAAACCCGAATTAATCGTAAATGAATTGATCCGTTTACGAATAATTCACCAAGAAATCAATCAATTTATTTAATCGCCAATCATTCGTAAATGATTCGATTCGATTGCAAACAGATCAATTGGTGTATAAAAATATGTTTCAAAAAAAGTGAATCAATTCGTTCGTAAAAGATTTTTACTTGAAGAAAAGTCGGTCTTCTCACGCTAAATGTGTGAGAGGTTTTTTTCATCCGATTCCGATTTTTTTTTTTTTTTTTGATACAAATAACATGCCAATGACTTAAAGTCAGAACTCCTACATGTATGAACACTATGAACAGTGATCCTCTGAACATCCTAATAGTAATGATCCATCAAAGTCTAGGCGTGGATCTGGATACATTGCAGATTGAAAGATTGTTCAAAATCTGCACAAATAAGAGTATAATGAGAAGCTGGTTACATCTTCCTACACTCATTACCTCATACAAGGTAAAAAAAAATATATCCAATAATAAACCTACCATCTACGATATACGTACAATTTTCTGCATACCTCAGCATCGCTTTCGCAAACCGTATCAAACGTACTACATGTTATTCCAATGACACGCCAAATTTTCCAAAAACGTAGCACCGAAAATTTTTTGCATAAATGACGCGTACTCGAGAAGCGGTTGCCTTGGTAACGGTACAGATACGTCGATAAGGTGACTTATTTACTCGAAGAATGTGCCGCTGAAAGAAAACGGCATTTCATTTTTTCCCCTTTTTCCTCCTCTTCTTCTTCTCTTTTTTTTCAGCTTACGATTCTCTCTCAAACGTATACCTATATACGAGTAGTAATTTTTGTGCGGCACGCGGCGGCTCCGCTTCATCATCATATGAAATTTATATATATCTAAACCTTACCAACCTCCGTACGCGCCGGCTGATGAATTACATCGTCGAGTGGAAAATCGATCAACGTGTAAGAAATTTTCAGCCAAAGTTTCACCGCAATATCGATCGTCGTACTCGTAATTCTGGCGAAACGACGTTTTCATACCTGCGGCAGCTCTCGTCATAGGTGTGAGACGATATATACCTTAAAAACCTCATACTATACACCGAGCAAAAGCTCTAGAAAAAAAACACCGCCTTACCTGTAAAAATTCATCGAAGCGAAACTCTCGTCGAGCTTACGATCTGCCTTCATCGCGTCTATCGCGCCAAAAACAGCATAAATTATCGATCAAGGCAGCGTTGGCGATTGCCTATTCGCAATATTTATACGTTTGTTGACACCGCCGAGCGCGTGAAACGCCTACGCAAAAAAAAAGATACGAATTCCTGACCTCTTTCTGCATGTAGATGTTGGCTTTTGAGACGAACGAGACCGAGTATCCTCTCTTTCGTTGGTGTATACAGGTTCAGTTCATATAAGTATACCTAATTCGTTAACGGTGGCTTTTTACAGTTTCCCGCGTAATTGGCATCTCCCCTCCACCCCACTTCTGTCCCGACCTGGCTACTTTCCAAACTTGAAAAAAGTATTTGTCGGAATATGATTTTTTTCCCTTTACCTTTGTAGACTTTTTTGATCGTATGTGACGTTACTCGATTTCAACATCGAAGCATCAATCGTCAAAGTGAATTTTACCATATTTCAATATTTTTTTCTTTACAGCCTACCAAATATCATTTAGTACGAAAGCGATTTTTCAATTTCAATTTCACCTCCCCCTCCTCCTCCCCTTTCTATTCCACTGCTTCTTCTATATGTATATTTTTTTTACTCCATATGTGAAGTCATAGGCTATACGACTTTCTGAGAAATTTTTTTCAATTTGTTATTTTTTGCTCGCCAAGACACGAGAAGGATATTTTTTCGCTCGTATACTATGAATTTGGAGACGATAAATTTCATAAAAATGCCACCTCGTAGTAATATTTTTGTATTTTTTACTACGTTTCCTCTTCATCTCTGATCCCTTTTCACGGTACCTACGTACTGTAGAATTATGTATATTTTTGAAAAGTTGTACATCTTAACGAGATGTATAATATGTTTATGTGATCTGTGTACCGAGAGAGGACCTGCAGTCGTGTATGGGTTGGATGTACATATATGGTACCTATGAAAAAAGAAGCAGCAACAATTGTTGAAAAATTTGTCTCATTATCGTCGATATACATATTATATTATATATCGGTGCTTATTATGCAGTTTTCATAAATTCGCCCATACCGAGTCGGGTTTACTCTCGCAGAATCAGGTCAAATTTATGCATTATGCATGACAAAACGTATGTTATGTACATGAGGTACTCGAATATCTGCGCTAGCTAGCTACCTATCTACGTACGTAGTACGACGTGTACGTAAATTCATAATACGCACACGTGTGCAGAGTGTATGCTTATTTTTCGTGTGCATCGAATACCGAATTATGTATACGTAGGTACATACTGGATTAAGTATAACACTATAGTCGTGACTTCGATTTGAAAATATGTACTCGTAATGGGAAATTGACTCGATTATATGCGATGATTTGGTAGGTTGCGAAGGAAACGACAGAAATTTTTGACTATTTGGAGGTGATGTGGAACTGTGGAAGGTATAGTGATTGAAGAATATGCATCTTACTAGGAAACTTCATCGTGAGGTGCAGGCCTTTAATTTTTTAGCCTTTTGGTCTGTGAAAATAAAATTAAAAGGAAGACAGAATAAAATTTTTGAAAAATTTTCGATCTTGCGCGAGCGAAAGAGAGGGTGAAAGAACTACATAGAAAACACACAATTTGTGAGGTATCAAATAATGATTTTAAATATAAAAGTTACCACGTCAAAATGTCGTGTTTTTTGGTATTTTCGAATGAATTTTCGCACTTTTTTTCGCTAACTGTTTCGAGTTACATTGAATAATTTTTGTGCTGTTTTGTTATTTCGCACTTTTTCGTACCAGTGCCAACACTGCATTGATTTGCTATTAAATTTTATGAAACTAATGTTTCATTCTTGAAAATTTTTAAAAAATTGTGCCACCGAATTTAAATATGTCCAAGGGAAGCGAGTACAAAAGCTTTAAATAAATTGATAATTTGAAAAGTAAAAAAAACTGATGCAAATTTAAAAATTTTAACAATTTACCTAGTTTTTAAGAAATCAGAATACTAAATAACATTATCAAAAATAGGAATAAAGGCCCAAAGGCTCGAGCAAAGCTAGGGCAAAAGCTTCCGAAAATTAATAATTTTTCAAAAATGAAACATCATCATTTTCAATGTGAAAAGTAGGCATAGTTTTTTTTTTTTCAAAATAAAAAAAAATTAAAAATTTGCGTTGATTGTTTCCTTTAATTTCGACTCAATTCGCGACCAAAAGTTTTTTTTCCAAAAAAATTGTAACAGTGGGGTTAGACAGGACTGCTAGAAGAAGGGATTATGATAATTTTCTCCTAAGGTGGTTTTCTGAGAAATATTACTTTGGGAAGGAACATTTACCAAATTATACCTGGCTAGCTCTAGAATAGGCGATCCTTTCTACATCAATGAACACAGTGAGAAGTTACTATACTATAAAATAAAGAAAGCCTTCTCAAACAAATTACTTATGGTTTTTATTTACAGATGTTAGTGTAAAACAAGTAATTGAGCATATTATACCAACTAATTGAGGTAAGACCGCCTATTAGTACGCGGTTAAGGTTTGAGACGCTCCAGCTCCCAGAGTTGTGCATAAACATTTATGAAATTTTGTACACATAAACTTTGAACCCTTGGCTACATAACTGCTTACTCACTTTTGAGTTTCCCATTGCTGCTTTTTTGTAATAACGCAAAAATGAGGGCAACTCAAATGCGTACTAATAGGAAGGTACCTTCCTATTAGTACGCAAACATCCGCCTATAAGTACGCATGAGTAAATACACGTTGAAAATGGTAAAAAAATCCAACAAAAAGCACTGAAAAAGTGTAATGGCATATTTAGAGGGAATTACTGTGAAAAAAACCAAATTAGCAATTCAAATATCCGAAAAAGCAAAGTTTTCAGATTTTAAAAAAATACATTTTTTTGACATCATATTATTTTTTGTCCATTTTTTTAAAATTAGCGTCAGTATCATGATCAGACTTCATAATCTTGAACTTAGATGGACTAAATACCAATTTCAGCTAATTTTATTCATTTTAATGCAAAATGATCAAAAAAATGAAAATTTACATGCAAAAATGATGCGTACTAATAGGACTTAGGAGGTGCATACTTATAGGAAGTTTTTTGTTCTGACATAAAATGATGTCTAGCTCTACAATAAAATAATATTTTCGAAATGTATTTTTTTTTCATAAGAAACTACATAAAATTACGGATCGATTGGTATAAGATACTTACCAAATAACATTATTTTAATATGTTCAATCTCATTTCCCATTTTGATGAAAAAAAATCCAAAACACAGTTTTTCATTCAAATTGTTCTCAGAGACAGAGTTTTCAATCAAACTGCGTGATTTTTTCGGAGAAACTAGGGTCATTAGTCAGCTACGTCATGGTGTGGTCAAATTTTCGATCAGTGTTACCAATCGCGAGAAAAACGCAATGCGTACTAACAGGCAGTTTTACTTTGTTACCTTAATGCCAAATCCGTCTATGTCCATTTGTCCATCAAAAACAAAATCGTCTTTTTGCGTCACTGATAAGACTCTGGGAAGCCCTGAATTGAAAAATTTGCATCCGAGTATGGTTAAAATGCACCACCAAAGATGCACGAAGCTGACCGATGTTCAATCAGAACTCAACGAACCCTTCCGAGCATAACCAAACCTTATCAGTTATCAGTGATGCGTAAAATCGTACTTTTTTGCATGGACATACTCGGATTTGGCATTAAGGTAACATAAATATAATTACTTATAATTAATCTGTGTGTGAGATACTAGGTAAGGTACACAATACAAACTACCTATCTTCTAACTCTACGAGTAGGTAACTTGAAACATCCACAGGCAAGCCTGGCAACTTATTATAAAGGGAGTTGTACATATTTAAAAGAAAACGATGTAGTTGTATTCTTTTAGTCTCAAATGCTGAGGTGATTAACACATCATCACCTAGCACTCAGAAGATTAGATTAATTAAAATGCAGGGTAGACAACACTAGTGTGAATACAGCATACTCGACAATAGTGTACTTTGTAACATCACAAATGACAAGTACAGTAAGACTTCCGCTTATTTGGCTTCCGCTTATCCAGACAGCCGTATTATCCGGACGAAAAGAAATTCTCCTTATTATCCTGACTTTTTGATTATCCGGATAAAATCCGTATTATCCGGACAAGCATACAGGGTGCCCAGAAATATCGAGTACCCCTAAAAAAGTTTTCTACTAAAATACTTTGGTTGGTCACAGTGAATGATAATAATGATAGCACATGATTGGTTGTTGACTGGAGAGATAACATTCCACCCATCATATGCATCTATTTCACGTTGCCAATGTAAATTTTTAATGAAAAACTTTCTTTGGGGTACTCAATATTTCTGGGCACCCTGTACACCAATTACTTACAAGTACATAGTCAAAAACATTTGTGATCTTTGTGTTTGGTTTGTTTTTCTCTATTTTGTGAAGAAATAAAATTTATCCTTTGCACTTTTCATTAAAAATTACACAAATACGCCAGTATCATAGATGATGAAGATACGCATAGTTTGTACTGTACACATTGCCTGCCTCTCCCTGGCGACCCCAATAATAGTCGTCGCTTTGGCTGGTATGCTTAGTAGTTCCATTTTTGTAGGGTTATCCACTCGATTGTCCAGATTAATCAATCAGAGATGGGCCAATAAAGTATCATGATCTTATGAGGATTTAACAAAGTATCGCGTTATAAGTGCCATGACCTTATGAGGAATTAACGAAGTGTCACGTTGCAAGTACTAATTAAACCACCTAAAGATGGGTAAAACACATGTAGGGAGTATGGAACTAGCCATACCAGCCGTTTAAATATTCACCGTAACTGACGTTGGTCCGGCGAGCAGCGTTGTGAAAACAAAATTTTTTTGTTTTCGTTTTGATTTTTGGAAAAATTTCGTTTTCGTTCCCGGTTGGCAAAACGGCATTTTTTAGACAGCGTATCTGAATAGGGATCTGACTAAATATCAGTCAGAATGTATTTTCTGACTGCCAAAACGGCAATATCTGACTGTGGTTCTGAGTGTGGATCTAACTAGTCAGATCCACGCTCAGATCTCCACTCAGTCTTCTGACAAGTCACCGCCATCTTGGAATTTCAAAAAAATACTTGTTTCTGATTGGTTGATTGTAGTCAGACTGCGAATCTGACTGTCAAAACGGCAATTTCTGACTGCAGAAATGATTAGTCAGACATCACCAGAAATGTGCCAATCGGGTTAAGTTATGTTTTGTTTGGTTATTAAAAATAACGTTTTCGTTTTGTTTAACGTTTTTTCCCGTTATTCTTTATTTTTTATTTTCCTCAAATTTTGCCAATTTCAGTGATTTTTTTTAAATTAGGAAAAGAGCAACATTAAAACAATTAAAAATGTGAAAAATATGCATGAAAACTGATAATTTATAATTTTCTAAAAGTTTTCTCGTTTTTTTTTTTGAAGTTGCAGGCCCATTTTTCTACATTTTTGAGACCTATTTCCAGTTTTTGAAGAAAAAATATTGATAACGAAAAAAAACGAAATCCATTTCGTTTTATGATAAATATCGTTATAATATATTTAACGTTTTGGTTTAACGTTATGTCTCCATGAACCTAAAAAATATAGTTTTTTTTCGTTTTTCGTTTTCGATAAAATAACGTTTTCACAACCCTGCCGGAGAGCTCGAGTGTCCTGGACCGAGTGATTTTTCTAGCATCACGATCCTTGCAACGAGGCTCGGATCGCGAGTACATTAGCTAGCTTATTGCTCCTCCCACAGGACAATTACAATAACCTACACTTACCAAGAAGTTACACTAATAACTACTATAGGCGATCAGGGCATATCTGCTCATCACAAAATGTATGAGCTAACCCCTTTTGCACTTTTTTTGGATTTTTTCATTCCCAATAAAATCGAGTAAAAGGTCTTTTCCCACTGCTTTTTTGCCAATAATTCACAAAAGTTCTGCTTTATGCTGATTGCTGAAATTCTTCAAGTGATTTTTTTTGCCAAAAATTGTAAAAAATTTCACTTTTCAACAAAAGTTGTCTTAAAAAAAAAAAGAAAATGCCAAAAAGTCACTTTTTTCAAAAATTCTCCAAAAGTCTTGCTTTATTTTGCCAAAAATTCTCACTTTGTTGCCAAAAATTGTCAAAATTTTTTCACTTTCACGGATATTTTTTCAAGCTTTTTTTTTGTTTCTATAGTAACTTCTTTTTTTTTTTTGGAAAAAATTGAGTGCGATCTCTGAACACATGAAAAAGTAAATGCTGAACTCACCTCGATATCTCGTGGCTCAGATAGAATTACGTTCGACATCCCCATATATTCTACATAATATGTAAACAATTGGTCACCGAGTCCGAAATCTGGTGTCCGGTTTGAGCGTTGGTGCTTCCTTCATCGAGAAGTGACGATTTTTCGCGATAAATTGCATTTCTCGAGACGTCATTTTCGTACTCAGTGACTTCAAATTACGTAGGTACCGGGTACGTACAATTCGGCGTTTCAATCCCCTCCCCTCCCCCCACGCTCAAATTTCTTTTTTGTTTGAGGTGTTTTTAATTACCTACTAAATTATTACACCCTTCGTAAGGAGGTTTATATGGAATTCGCTAAGTTATGTTTTTTGATTAAGGAGAAACTTAATTTGGTAGGTACCAAAAGTTTATTTCTTCAATAGAAAAATGCATGGACCTCGTTTCATTTTTTGGACATTTTTTGATATTCAAAAAAATCGAGTAAAACATGTTTTTCAACTAATTCGAAGATGCCGAGTTGGAATCCGGTGTTGAATTTGAGTGGCCCATTTTTGTTAGTGTTTTTGAGCCCTAGAAGTAATGAAATCGGGGGAAAATAATTTGTTCAGAGAGTACTGTAGAATTTTCTGCTTTTATTTTGATGCAAGATTTTTTGTTGTTTTTGTGAAGGAATTTTACATTTAGGTACTGGAATAAGTACATACTTATTTATTGACAACTTTACCATAATGAAATGTAACAAGAGTTTTCCACGCTCCTCCCAATTCAAAGCACCTAATCACGACGTAACCGAATAGCATCGTGTATTAATCCTATAATGACGAGAGGAGACCATACTAGAGACACGATAATGATTAATTATTACATCGTTAACGATGCTATCGAAATAAAGTTGACACCTCTTAGCGAGATGATGGCGAATTTCAAGTTAGGTATCGTGTAATATCGCTCAGCATCTAGTACGTCGACGTGTTATGATTGGAGCGCGAACTACAGAGTGAGAGAGAGTGACAGAGGGAGAAAAAAATAACATAAGCGAACAAAAAAGCGTAGAGTGGAAAGATGTCGAGAACGCGGAGAAGGGACGTGTAAAAAATAGCTATGAACGTCACGTATACTTGTAATCTACAATCTGTCGAAGAAGCTTCAAAAGATCCGAAATGTGATCAGCTTCAGATGAAATTTATTCCACCCTTTTGTACAGTTGGTCGTTTGGTTGGTTGGTTGGTGCGGTGAATATAGTTAGAGAGAGAAAAATGCTATTTTAGGGTCACATTAAAGCTAAAGCAAGAGCAGGCAAAAAGCTACGAGATGGGTTTGGTAAAAATTACGTAGGTACTACCGCGGTACGAATGGTTTTCCGGGTACCTATGGTAGGGTGTGTTTGTATGTGTGTGAGTCGGTTTTTTTTTAACGTGGATGTATTTTTGAGTTGGAGCAGAAAGGAGAATAAATTACGTTGAAATTCGCGAAACAATTATTTTAATAATCAAATGTTGATAATAATGATATCGAGGTTTTTGTTAGAAGGGAATTTTTTAAAATTGGAAATCAACATTCAACATGCTTGTAATTGTGAAGTTTTACAATCAAAAACTAATCTGAAATAAGCTAGTCGGTATTCGTGAAACCAAAAAAGTGATTTTGGCCTTTTTCGAGCTCTCAAATTGACTGTGTTTGAAGTCCCGAAGGGCTTGACAAAACTTCAAATTTGAATAGCAGGACTTTTTCGAGTATTTTAATAAGAACGAGGAAAAGGAAAATGAAGGTGGACGTCAAAAAATCATTTCAACGTTACATTCACTTCAATTTGGGCTCCTCCTGGCGCACAAGTGACGATACAATTATCACGCAATTTTTCATCAATGAGATGTTCTATGATTGTTTGGCAATTTCTGGAAAAAAAAGTGACACTTTTGGGCAATTTTTAGGAAAATAAATGCGACTTGTTGGAATTTTTGCACAAAAAAAGTACAATTTTAGCAAAAAGCAAGACATTTTGGGAATTTTTGACAAAAAAGTGATACTATTATTGGTAAAATCTGGCAAACAAACAAGACTATTGGGCAATTTTGAAAAAAATTTTTTTTTGGAATTTCTGTAAAAAAAAAAAAATACAATTTCAGCAAAGAAACAGAACAATTTGGAAATTTTTGACAAAAAAAAAAGATACCTACTATTTAGCAATATCTGATAAAAAAAACAAGACTTTTGGGCAGTTATCGGAAAAAACTGACACTTTTTACCAATTTTGGTTTTAAAAAAAACGAGCATTTTTGTGAAAAATCGAGCAATGAAAGACTTTTGGACAATGAAAAATACATGAGACTGAAATTTTCTGCATTCTGCGATTTTGCCAAAAAGCAAAAATGTTTGTAGTTTTCGAAAAAAGGGGAATTTTTAACAATTTTTGGAAAAAAAGTAGACTTTGGCAACTTTCCTTCAGCAAAATGTAATAGTGAGAGTGAGAGAGACTGTGATAAAGAAGGAGTATGATAATGACTGAGTATGAGAGAAATTCCTATAATTTTGTGTTAGGCTAATTCTAAGAAATATTCGTTAAGAGGTGTGGAGGGAGAAATATTCGGAAAAACCCAAAAACTACCATAAAACAAAAAATTAAATTTTTCGTTTTAAAGTTTTTGATTTTTCACCAAGAATTCAAAAATGAAGATTTTTGAATCTTGATTTCTTGAAGATAAGAAAAAATAGACTAATTCAAATCCTCTTTGGCCATCTGGATATCGGATTCATGCACTCTCGTTCTGGTGGAATAATTGGTGATGGAAATACATATAAGATATCTCTCGCGATTCTGTAATAGCTCATCGAGATCTCAGGATCGGACGAATCGCGGATGTAAAATGGGTTCCCTCCCCAATATTTATATATTTATAATACGTGGGGTTAAAGTTGGATTTATTGAAGCTTGAGCTAAGCGATGATGGAGCTTACGACGGAATGACATATTTGAGGTAAAGTTGGAAATATTCATTGAATTCTCAAAATCACAAAAGTCGAATAAAAGTCCAAGACAAATTCACATTTAGGACATTTATTCTTATACTTAAGGGATAAAACAAAGACAAATAAAAAGGATTGCAACCCTGGGGAATTCTGGGAATACTTAAACCAGGAGCAACAAAAAGGAAAATAAATATTAAAAAAAGAAAAAAGAAAGGAAGACACCCTGAGCGATGCGTCTGAACTTAAAACTAAAATGCACGTCCTGAGTGATACGTCATTTTCAAACAAAAAAGAAAATAAAGAAAGACAATGTGAGCCAAGGTCTTGAAACTTAAATCTAAAGTTGGAATGTG
Organism: Planococcus citri; assembly: GCF_950023065.1. NCBI lineage: Eukaryota > Metazoa > Arthropoda > Insecta > Hemiptera > Pseudococcidae > Planococcus > Planococcus citri. Next base: position 14,660,048 of record NC_088681.1, read on the forward strand.
AACCAAGGCAACTTGTTATTAAAACCTATCTCTGTGCTTTTCAAAGAGTGATCTGAGACAGCTGAAGATTCACTAATTGACCCAAAGGGACTTAACTTGAGAAACAAAATCATCGCAGATGATGACTAAGTCCGAGGCTGCAGACGCCAAAATTCACCAAAGTCCAATAAATCACGAACTGAAGGAAGCTAAAGCTGGAAATAGTAGGAACTACAGTTGGAAATATTGATCTAAAGATGGATTTATTGGTCTCTTCTGGCTAATGGGCTCTGGCCCATTAGCGGAGATGGAAGTAAAGTTGGAACTATACTTGGCGGCGTCAATGTCTGCAGTCATGTCAGAATTGTCTCGGATCAGCTCTTTTATAACTGCGCTTTTTATGAGAAATCGGGTGGGGAAAGGTACATAGTCAGTGGCGCACGCGCTCAACTCTTCTAGCGGCGCTATCATTCCCGGTTGGCGCTAGAATTACGTCATATTCGATTATACTCGGCGATATTCGTGTTGAACTGGTTTTTTATTGGCTATTATCGCGAGAGTGGTGGATAGCTTGGCGCCACCACCTAAAAAACAATGATGTAATCGAGTATAATCGGCTGTATTCGATAATTTCTTGATTATAATTGGACGTAAGCGCCACCACCACTGAATAGGAAGTTCAAATTGTCGCGGCTTGGTCACTGGCGTCATAATTGGTCACTAAAATGATCAAAAATCTGTCGCTTAGGGGGTAGAAAAATATTCTTCTGCTATTGGCGAATGAGAATTTTCCTCCCATTTTAGAGATAGGAAAATTTTCTCCCATTAAGGTGACTGAACTTTTCATAAATAAATTTCTCCCAGTGTAGGTGACGGATAAAAATATTTTTCTCCCACATAAGTGGGAGAATTGCGTGTATTTTTCTCCCACTACAGAGGGAAATATTTCTTAGGCGCCTGCTTAGCTCAAGATGGAGAGACTTTAGTCAATCAAACTACACTATTCACTTAGAACAATCCTTATGTTACCTTTTGGATTATGAAATGATAACGCAAGGAGCATTTATGTACAATTATTGTAATTAAGAAATATATACATAGATGAGCATATTATACCAAATAATTTACAAAGGGTCAAAACGTAAATTATTCTGTGTTGCCATGAGATTCAATGGCGTCAGCCTAACCGGCCAAGATTAGGCGGCAAAATTACAACACACGCGAGCTAGGCTCGGAAGATTGGTTTAGGGGGATAAATTAAAGTACATATAAAAGCGAAATAAAACAGCTTCTTAGGTACAATAAGGTGAGGGCTCAATTATGGGTCAGGTGATCTAAAATGGGTCAGTAAAAAAAAGTCTCCGTAGTCACATATGAATAATCATAAAGTGGCAAAATCTTTATTTTTTTTATTCTCAGACACTCCTCTATCAATGTAACACCCGGCCAAACTTTTTACAGTGAACACATAAGAAAAAATCGCAATTGTTTACAAAGCAGATTTTTATCTGTAAAAAATTCACATGAGCAGAATTTTGCAATTTTTCAATTTGAAAAGATGCATGTTTATTTTTAGAAAATTAGATTGAAACCAAGTAAATACCATTAATAATGTTCTAAATATACCCTTTTCACAGAAATTTGAAGTATTCAACTCATTTACAGCATTTCCGACATGTTTGAAAAATGCATTAGCTGAATTCCAAAATGTCAAAATTTTGATGTTTTTTCAACTTTTGTACGTTATTGAAAGTTAAAATGTAGGTTTTGAACTATGTCAAATGCATTTACAATCAAATAATATTAATTTAGCGATGTTAATTTCTGACCCAAAATTGAGGTGACCCGAAATTGATCACTTTTTTTTCTAAAATGAAAGATGATAGTACAAATTTTGAACCAAAAAGTTCTCGAATTTGGGTCGACCCATTTTTGAGTTTTTTATTTTTCATTATAAAAATTTTTTTTACTAGTATTTTGCATTCGGATCACTCGTTTGGTATCATTTTCATCGAAGGCATGTCGTTTATTATATCCACTTGATGAAAATTACACTGACCCGATTTCAATACTAGTGACTCCATAATGGGTCAAATATGGGTGCAGTAAAATCAGTTTTTCAGATACTTCCTCTTCATCGAATTGGGTGTATTTTCAGTATGTTATGCCTTAATAGTTCTACTATTCTACTAATTAGTCGATTTTGCGGAAAACAATTCTGGTCTCCAACCAGAGCTTGTGAAAAAAAGTGACCCATAATTGAGCCCTCACCTTAGATCAATTGATAGATGATTAACACATCATCATCTACCAATTAATACAATTACGTAAGATATATTATTAACGTAATTAGATAAATTAAGGGTGCATGTAACCCTGAATAAAAGGATACACGATTACCTAGGTTGGTCTGAGTACAATTCTGTTTTGAATGTTCACATTGCCTGCCTCTCCCTGGCGACCCCAATAATAGTCGCTTTGGCAGGTCTGGGTCGGAGTTCCATTTTTGTAGAGACAAAGGCTCAGATTTCCGGATAAATCTGGCCAGTGACTAAAAAAGTACCACGATCTTACGCGGGAAATTAACGAAGATCGCGTTATTTAAAATAGTACCATGTCCGTACGAGGAAATTAACGACATCGACACGACACGTTATAAGTACAAAATCACCATCTACGGATGGGTACTTTAATGTGTGGTTTCCAGAGAGCCGAGGCAGGGCTCCCTGGTTACCTATTTAGCTGGTTAGAGGCTTAAGAGAAACTACCGCGGACTAAGTACTCGAAAGACTGATTTTTCTAGCAATACGAAGCTGGAGCTGAACCTCTGCTTCGACAGAATTGTCGCACAATAGCCTTGAGCGCGCCCCTACAGTAAGATTCGCATAATCTTGCCTAAGGTCGGCAAGATCATAAAACTACGTTGCGGAGGAATTATGTTAAGACCACGTATAGGCGGTCAGGGCAGTCCTGCTCATCACAAAAAGAAGAGGCTTTTCGAATAATTTTTTTTAAAAGAAGACTTTCAGGAATTTTTGGAAAAAAGTGCATAAAATGTTTTTGTCATTTTTCTAAAAAGCGAAAACTGTAAATTTTTGTATCAGTGAAAATTGTTGAAAAAAATTAAGTCTATGACAATTTTACCAAAAACCAGGACTTTTTGGGAATTATTGGAAAAAAATCATGTATTTTGCAATTTTTTTTTCCAAAAAAGCGTGACTTTTGAGTAATTGGGGTAAAAAATGAGAACTTTTGGAATTTTTTGCGAAAAAATAACAATTTTTACCAATTTTTAGCATGAAACGAGACTTTTGGAATGACTTGGTTATTTAGTAGGAAGATTCTCTATCGTTTTGGAAGTTCATTTTTTGCCCCTCAAGAGCGATTTGGAATTCTTGGAGAAATATGAAAAATCGCTGGAGGATCCAGAAGGGCCAAAAACCAGTAGTTGTTGATGCATATAGGAGTTTAATTGAAAGAACGGTTCACTTTTTCTTTTTCAATTTCAAAATTACCTTTAAAATCTCGTTTTTAAATTTTTTGAATTTTCAAAAATTTGCCAAAAAGCCAAAAATGAATTTATACGACCTTAAATTTTGGTTATGGGGATTTCAAGTCATGCTCTTCCAATCTGGCTCAGTTTGATTCAAATCATAGAGTGTTGGTGCAAAAGGTCCCCTCGTGGAAAAAAAAACGTAAGTAAAAATATTCATATTTAGAACCCTCAAAACATATCAAACCATTCTTTTGTTTTTTGAATTTTAATCAACTTTATGGAAATAATATAGGAGGCACTGAGGGAACTCCAATACCTACATTAGATCGAAAAAAATAAATCGAAATTCGAACCCCTACCCAATCCTGTAAACAAACCTTCATTGATGAAAAAATTATTACAACACCATCCCTATATATACTGCAGGTATCAATAATGATAAAAAAGAATATTATTCAGCCTTCAGTACTGACCCATAACTATAATACCCGAGGGATAAACTCAATCTTTGCAGATCAGATGAGGACTAAAGTTAACAGGGAAGGAATAGATACTATGGCAATCAAAATCTTTAATAGTCTCCCTTCTCAAATCAGAGATGTTCATAATACTAAGTTATTTAAAAAATTCCTTCAAAAATGGCTAATCAAGGAGGCATTTTATTGTGTGGATGAGTTCCTGGGCAAACTATAACCCTGTATTGTATTATTTTTTATATTTATTACTTTATTCGTTATTTCATTTTGTTTTGTTTTGTTTTATATATCATTCATTTCATTTTATTGTATTGTTAATCATGGTAAAGTTGCTCTGTAGGCTCTATCGATGTAAACGACTATGTAAATGCCGCTTGCGGTACCTTACAATAATAAATTTGATTTGATTTGATTTGATTAGCGCAAATGACCCTTTATTTTTAGAATTTCTTTGAATTTTGATTACAACTGAGATGATTTGTGGCCACCAGAGGCGAGGGATCTCATTTAAAAAATTAAATTTATTCAAATCAGAGTAAAAATAGGTTTTCATGATGGGCGTAAGTAGTATGTTTTCGAGTTTTGATGGGGAAAAATTCGAGGAACACTCGGTTGTATGGAAAGAAAATCTGTTCGGTTTATACAATTTTTCGATTTTTACTCCCTTTGTTCCCCTTCCCAAATTTGTTAGAACTTGAACCCATCCCAAACCCACGGAGGATGGTATTTTTAGCTCGAGAGTTTCCCTACACATCTATCAAATTGCGTCGTTCATTTCTCACTAAAAGAAAAAAAAAAGAACAAAAAACAAACAACAGGAAAAAACCGCACCGAGGAGAAAATCGAATCGCGAAAAATCCGTTTAAAATACGAGCTTCTTTTTAATTTTAAAATTAGCCACGATCACTTCTTTATGAAACATGAAACCTTGCGCTGAAAAACATTTTCACAAACAAAACCGCTTAAATTATTTTGAAAAAAAATACCTCCCTTCCAATACCTTAATTATTTACTTCATTTTAAAAACCTCGGATTAACCCCGAAGATAATTTCACCTTGAGCAATAAACAACGACGCCGGTTAAAGAACGACAGCTGAGGAAGAAAAAAAAGGCTAGGTAAAGAAAAAAAATACCCTTAAGGTCCGAAGATTTTTATATTTTTCATTCTTTCGTCGGGTCGGGTCGGGTGTAGTAGAGAGAAAAAAATAATAATAATGTAAACGTTGTTGAAAAATTTAACGTAATTTGTACGTAGCCGCGTAAAATGAAGCCTGCGAGAAAAATGAGGCAAAAAGTGCGTCTAAAGTACACTAACGAAGAAGCGTTTTTTGGGCAACAGGGCGAATTGTATACGATGGACATTTTTCACGCTTCCACGCACGCGTTACCGTCGTTGTTTTTGTATTCGTGAGGAAAATTTAGGAAAACGGCCTTGTATCTTTTGTATACCTGTTCGAATGCGGTGATTTTCACCTTAACAGTGTTTCGCTGCTGCGAGGCTGCTGCGACGTTGCCACTGTCGACGAATGAGGCCCCTCCGGTGCAGTTATATTTACCTCACACATATACTCGTATATATAGTATACTACATACTTTATGCTACATAGTAGCTATAGTAAGTATATGTGTACCTATGGTGTTGTACGAGAATGGGCGTTGTGAGAGAGGCGAAACACTTTTCACATCTTGAGTAAAGCCACACATACTATACCAGATACGAGCAGTAGGTATACTAGCGAGTGTCCACGTGTGTTTATTCTGCCTTCCATAGAGTCGTTGGTGATTAATATTTTCAGCACGTCCTGCTAACTCTCGTAACAGCGTCGTAAAAGCATGTTAATTGCGGGTTGCATAATTGAAACGCCGTAAATACTAATGTAAGGTGTTAGAGTATGCAATACATTTGTCACGCTGGGATCTAGCTCTATGTAGATAACGTCGTTGTGCACCTCGTATTCTCCTCATCCTATGCATGATGACAGTCGTGACGTTTGTACCATTTCAGAGGTATTTTTTGCTTTATGCCTTCACACGGAAATGTTTTATGGTTTTATGCACGTCTTAGGTGCTTTATTATGAGAGGATAGATAACGACACATTTGTGAACTTTTTAGTGCCTGCAAATTACCAGTATGGTACTGTTGTTTAAATTATCTAATGGTGATATTTTTTGCGTTCAGTTTGGTTCAACTGTAAGTATTTTCTGTAAGGATGGAATACCAGCGAAAAGGACCGAATAAGTTCTAATGTCACATCTCCCCCTATGAAATTTTATAGATTTTTAAAAATTTTCTCACAAATTAATCAAAATGGCAATTTCTTGAAAAATTGAAATTTCATCTAAAAAAATAACTTTATGAACTGGAACTTTTTGATTTGAACGAAATCAAGCTTGATCGAAAGAGCGTGCCCTAAAACCCCTGTGACCAAAATTCAGGGAATTTAAGTTCATTTTTGGATTTTAAAAAATTTTTAAAATGGAGTTTTAAGAGTAATTTTAAAACTTTTTTTCATGAAATATTATAGGTACCTATCTATTTTTTTTAAGCAAAGTGAACCAATGTGAATAATTTCTTCAATTCAACTTCCATCCATCAACGATTAGATATGTATTAGTTTTGGGCAACTCTGGAGCCTTCAGCAATTTTTCAATTTTCTCCGGAACAAATCGCTTTGGAGAGGCCAAAAATGATATTGAGAACAAATAACTTTGATCGGTGTTTATTGGACATCTTCTCTGTATCGTTTTAAGATTGTGGAGGGAGAAATATTTGGAAAAACCCAAAAACTACCATAAAATAAAAAATTAAATTTTTCATTTTGAAGTTTTTGATTTTTCACCAAGAATTCAAAAATGAAGATTTTTGAATCTTGATTTCTTGAAGATAAGAAAATATAGACTAATTCAAATCCTCTTTGGCCATCTGGATATCGGATTCATGCACTCTCGTTCTGTTGGAAAAATAGTGATGGAAATATTGGTGATGTCAAAATTGATATCTCTCGCGATTCTATAACTACATAGCTCATCGAGATCTCAGGATCGGACGAATCGCGGATGTAAAATGGGTTCCCTCCCCAATATTTACATATTTATAATACGTGGGGTTAAAGTTGGATTAAATGAAGCTTGAGCTAAGAAATGATTGGACTTTCGATGGAATGATATATTTATGGTAAAGTTGGAAATATTCATTGAATTCTCAAAGTCACGAAAGTTGAATAAAAGTCCAAGACAAATTCACATTTAGGACATTTATTCTTATACTTAAGGGATAAAACAAAGACAAATAAAAAGGATCGCAACCCTTGGGAATTTTGGGAATACTTAAACTAGGAGCAACAAAAAGGAAAATAAATATTAAAAAAAGAAAAAAGTAAGTAAGGAAGACACACTGAGCGATGCGTCTGAACTTAAAACTAAAATGCACGTCCTGAGCGATACGTCATTCATTTTCAAACAAAAAAGAAAATAAAGAAAGACAATGTGAGCCAAGGTCTTGAAACTTAAATCCAAAGTTGGAATGTGAACCAAGGCAACTTGTTATTAAAACCTATCTCTGTGCATTTCAAAGAGTGATCTGAGACAGCTGAAGATTCACTAATTGACCCATAGGGACTTAACTTGAGAAACGATGTCATCGCAGATGATGACAAAGTCCGAGGCTGCAGACGCTAAAATTCATCAAAGTCCAATAAATCACGAACTGAAGGAAGCTAAAGCTGGAAACAGTAGGAACTACAGTTGGAAATATTGAGCTAAAGATGGATTTATTGGTCTCTTCTGGCGAATGGGCTCGGAGCCCATTCGCGGAGATGGAAGTAAAGTTGGAACTATACTTGGCGGCGTCAATGTCTGCAGTCCTGCCTAAATTGTCTTGGATCAGAGCTTTTATAACTGCGCTTTTTACGAGAAATCAGGTGGGGGAATGTATGCAGTCAGTGGCGCACGCGCTCAACGCTTCTAGCGGCGCTATCTTTCGCGGCTGGCGCTAGAATTACATCATGTTCGATTATACTCGGCGATATTCGTGTTGAACTGGTTTTCTATTGGTTGTTATCACGAGAGTGGTGGACAGCTTGGCGCCACCACCTAAAAAACGATGATGTAATCGAGTATAATCGACTATGTTCGATAATTTCTTGATTATAATTGGACGTAAGTGCCACTACCACTGAGTAGGAAGTTAAATTGTCGCAGCTTGGTCACTGACGTCATAATTGGTCACTAAAATGATCAAAAATCTGTCGCTCAGGGGGTACAAAAATATTCTGCTGCTATGGCGAATGAGAATTTTCCTCCCAATTAGGAGACAGGAACATTTTCTCCGATTAAGGTGACTGAACTTTTCGTATGTAAATTCTCCCAGTGTAGGTGACAGATGAAAATATTTTTCTCCCACGTAAGTGGGAGGAACTGCGTGTATTTTTCTCCCACTACAAGATGTTACCATGAACTATCAGGAGTGTCATTTCAAAAGTGAATCTTTGACCAATTTGCAAATTGCAAAAAATATGAAAAAAATCCAATTTGCAAAAAAATCGAAATCGGACTGCAAGTTTTAGAATTTCATCAGAAATTTCAAATCGCTCCAGTGTGGTTAAAAACGAACTTCTAAAATGGTAAAGAAGATGCCAGGGCTCATATACGTGCTTGGTTAGTTTCTAAATAACCAAACGTTACCTTAATGCCAAATCCGAGTATGTCCATCCAAAAAAACATCGTCGTTTTGCGTCACTGATAAGGCTCTGGGAAGCCCTGAATTGGAAAATTTGCATCGGAGTACAGTTAAAATGCACCACCGAAGATGCACGAAGCTGACCGATGTTCAATCAGAACTCAACGAACCCTTCCGAGCATATCCGAGCCTTATCAGTGATGCGTAAAATCGTCCTTTTTTTGTATGGACATACTCGGATTTGGCATTAAGGTAACGCAAGGCATTCCAAAAAGTCTCGTTTCTTGTCAAAAATTGGAAACAATTTCACTTTTTCGTAAAAAATTCCAAAAGTTTCCATCCCCCCCCCCAGATTTCCCAAAAGGCACACTTTTTTGATAAAATTGCAAAAACTGTAACTTTTTTCTCAATGGTCCACTTCCTAAAAAGTCCTGCTTTTTGTTAAAACTGTCACAGTCTTGCTTACTTCCAAGAATTCTAATTTACTAAAATTTCCGCTGTTTAGTAAAATGTCCAAAACATTTTACGTTCCTTGGTATATGTACGAGTATATCTCGATCATCAAACGGAGATATATCCCTGGACGAATTGCTTTATATTGCAAAAATAATCAAGCGATTTGGAATGCTGGTTAAGCCAGTGCTGACACTATCTGATTTTCCCAACTGATTGGCAGTTAGCGCTCTGCTGTACGTCACCAGAGGTACCTGATTTGATATTTCATATTACCCAGTCAGTGTATTATCGAGATCTCTGGAAAATCCAACACCAGAAGACATAGGCTGTTTGAAATGTGTGATTCATTTCTTGTGCAGCATGATCAATTTTAAGTTGGTTTATAAATGAGATCCAACTGCCAAACAGCTTGAATGTTATAGAGACTCAGATTTCGCCAGATATCCAACTACATCTCAATCGACAACTGTTGTTCTGATTAAATGTGCTGATGAGGCAATATCCTGGATTAGTAAATGCCAGCAGTTGGTAGCTGACTCAAGCTGTCAGTCCGAACTCATTACTGCTAACAAAGCATTGAAGGAAGTCATCTGGATATCGAGATTATTTCGACAGTTAATGGATGTAACTAAAATTCAGGGTTGTGCCGTAGAATACACCATGTAGAATACCTACATGGACATTCTACTTATGTGTAGAATAGCATGTATATTGTGTAGAATAGCCGGGAAATAATGTAGAATGCGTAGAATCTACACCGAAATGTAGAATAGGCTATTCTATGCGTAGATGCCCAACCCTGCTAAAATTCCAGTTTTTTTAGTAGATAACAAAACCGCCATTAAAATCGCTGAGAATGACAAATTTCACAGCAGAATGAAGGATATCCAGAGGAAGTACATACATCTTTATCTGTGACCAAATTCGAGGTAACATGATCAATGTATACTAAACACTCAACATTCCAAGTACCTACCGAGGGTTTTAGAATATTCTCTGGCAATATAGCTAGATTTCATTCGAATTGGATCCACCAGTCAAAAAGTTTGAGAATTCCATCAATGGAGATGAAAAAAATTGAAAAATTACCTCCTCCTGGCGCAGAACTCGCCTTCAAAACTGCGGGTTTTTGAAAGAGGGTGGGGTTAAAAATGATTAATTTCATTTGAAAAAAAAATACATAGCCTATTCGAGCATAAAAAACTTCATTTAAACTGTTTTTTTGAATGTTCTGAAGGGTCAAAAATTCGACAAGAATTCAAAAATGTACCTTGACCCTTAGAATTCTGGGTACAAGGATTTTAGGATGTACTTTTTCGATGTAGGTTGGTTTCGTTCAAATTGAGGATTGCCAGTTCAAAAAGTTTGTTAATAAGTTCCATTTACCTATTATGTAAAAAAAAAATCGAAAAAAATCACCTCCTCCTGGCGCAGAACTCGCCATCAAAACTGGTGATTTTTGAGGGAGGGAAGGGTAAAAATCGAAGTAGTAGTTATTCGGGCTAGTTAATTTCATCCAGAAAAAATACATGTTTGTAACAGTGAGATTGGTAAGAGTTGGTATAGATGATGGGGGTCATAAGAATTGCCATAGAGAGAATGACAGGAAAATATCTCCTAAGGGGTGAGAATTAACCTGAGCCTAGTTACATTGCTATGCAACTTATCTTTCACAATCCACTATTCGTACTATTTATCAAACACGTAATTTATAAATAAATTATGAGACAACAGTTTAAACCATTTATTGATGATATAATTACCAATAAAATAACCTAAATAGTTGTGTCTCGATTGAAGACAGTCCTGGATCAAGATATGTAAAATTGTAATTAGTAGCCTTAGATTAGCATAGAAAATATAACAATCTTTATTGTGGGTGGTCGGTGAGAAGCGAGCAGCAAGTGCGCTGACCGCCCCCCAAAAATATCCCAATGTACTCAGGGTCTTTTAACTAGGGGCCCCAACTTGTTGGGATCACCCCTAGGCGAAATCACTCCCCCTTCAAACTTCCCCCAGAGACAGGTCGGGGGCCCAGTCTGCTGTCAGACAGGTACACGTGAATAACGACTCCTGGAGCTTGGCAGAGATCGAGCCTTATGCAACCGCCTAGGGGTTTGGGTCAGGGTGGACGATCCGTCTCACTCTCCCCCCCATTCCCCTTCCCGTCCCTCGTCTTAATCTTGGGGTGAAGGTATAGCTATATTCTAAAATAATTAATAGTAGTTAATATTAGTAACCCTAAGATTAAGATTGTTTTTCTTTTTAATAAAAATAAACCCTCGGCGTCTAGTGCGACCGAGGTGTTTAACAAAAAAAAAAAAAAAAAAAAAAAAATAGTTGTGTCTATAGGTAATAAAATATTAATTATCGTAAGTATAATAGGATAATTAATATAGTAATCATAAAATGGCGAATAGACCTAAATTACATTAAGTATATTAAGCTTGCACCTCAGGAACAAGTCCTAGTCTAACATTTATTACATGAGCAGAATTAGAGTAAGCTATTCCTTATGGTTCTAATTCATTCATAGCTCAATGTAGGTGGGTGCAAATGCTCCGCTACATTGAGACGCTTCTATCATTTAATTACGATACAGTTATAAGAAAATGATGATTATTTGGAGTGTGTTTCAACACTTACCCAACTGTTCACGTTAATCATCTCTTCGGGGGCTCACCAATACTAGGCCCAGCGATGATTATGTAATGGGAGAAAATGATCACATTTATGTCATCTATACTGGGAGAAAACTAATCGATTTCTCCCACCTATAGTGACAGAAAGCTATTAGAAACCAGCCGTCTATACTGGGAGAAAACATTTTATACCATCTTATACTGGGAGAAAAATATCATTTTTCTTGCGTCTATACTGGGAGAAAAAATCGACCTACATCGTGTGTAATTACACCGATTTCGTCCCACCTAAGTGGGAGAAATATTACGACACAATCCATCAACTGATAAATGGGAGAAAAATACTTAGCATTTTTCTCATTTGATTGACGTCGAATTTTCCCATCACTGAAATCATGCGACTTTAATGACCACTCATCTATAGATCGACCCTACCTGCTGCCCCGTATACCTACCTAATCGATTTTACCTATTTATTCTCAAATATGACGCAACTTCCGGAAATATTACTTCCGAGATGATGCAATCGACTAAATATTACGTCATATTCTCGACATCCTATTCGTTCCTTAATACTTCCGGGGGTAACGCTTAGCCAATCATAATCCATGGTGCGCGCACAACTTACCCTCTCTTTTTCCTAAAAATCACAATTTTATAAGAAGCGATCCGAGCAACAACTCTCTCGGCACTCTTTTTTTTCTGCTCGTACTGTTCGGTAAAGTGCAAGTTCTGGTTCGGTTCCTGTGTTAAGTATGAGATCGATGTTCGTTGATGGGCTTGGGACTAGCTCCCAACCCAGTGGCCGTTCTTTCTAAGTTCGTTTCGATGCCGCATTTTTCTAAGTATCGCCTTTTTGACTTAGAAATATTTTCACTTCTGGACTAGTAATGTTTCCAGTCTAGGTCAACTTGGCGACCTTTCACCTTATAATCATCTCATATGGACCAGCGAAATAACCCCCAGAACTAAAGAGAGTCCGTAATTGAATAATTACGTATTTCGCGTCCCCTAGTGGACAGTTGGAGATTGCTCATCGACCTCGGATCGCCTTCTGTAAGTTTATCGTGGAGATCGATTTATTATTTCCGTTTTGTATCCTAAGTGTTCTTTATTATTTCCTTATTGACATAAGCATCCTCGTGTTATTGACCTAAGTTTATTGACCTAAGCAACCCGTGAATCCTTTATTGACCTAAGCAACCCGTGTATCCAACAGTCCTAGGTTTATTCTGATAAGTACCCTCGCGTTATTGACCTAAGTATCCTAAAATCTATTTTTTCCTCGAAATAATAGTCAAATAACCTTCAATTTTCATCCCTTAAATGGAGACTGATTATTGGTATTGCGATGCGTTTCAATCCAATATAAACGTGTTTCGAAGTTATTTGTGTGTTCTCGATTTATTTCGCTCTATAATAGTTCCAGTGTATAAGTCGAGTCAATATAATGGTCCCATGCATATAGACCATTGAATCGCCGAAGTATTGTCATCTAATAATATGTCATCTAATAAATATCGTCGAAAATTCCCATTTTCGACATCAAAATCAACAAATCGATCAAAGAATCGATTTAACCTTTCATCTTATAGCTGTTCCAGAAAATAAATTCACGCCTCATCTTATATTCCGAAGGGATTTGCGCTCGAATGTATAATAGATTCGTCTTATACGTCCTCACGTTAAATTTAAACTGTTATGATTCGTCATAACTGAATTATGTTCCAGGAGGGAACCCCTATAATCGTCCGCGATCTATCACGACCCTAAAGATTCCCTGAGCTAACAACCAGATCGCGAGAGATATCAACTTATAATTAACCACATCTATAATTAACCAACCCAGTGCATAAAAAGATATCCAGACAACAAAGTTAATGTGGATTAGTCTAATCTACGTTTCCATATTTTCATAGATCCACATTTCAGAAACCAAAAACCATGATTTTTGGTATTTTCCGAAATTATTCTTAATTACGAAAGATCTTCCCTTAAATTCTCCCGGTACAGAAATTTTGGCGCCCAACGTGGGGCGCGATTTGTTCGAACCTATGAACCACATTTGGGCCCAGGACCCCATATCTGATAAGATATCAATGGGGCATGAGGATTTGTTTTCATCTTATAGCATCTTATAACGAAAAAATCACGATACATCTTATAATGAAGCCGGCGCTTGGGAGATCGATTATAACGACTAATTGATTCGATCATTAGTTCGGTTAATTGCGACTTTAATTAAAATCGATCATTAATAACGAAATTCAGAACGTTCGGAGATAACGGATAATTCAACTTATAATTATTCCTGAAAATTATCTCTTTAATTCTGTACGAATATTTCTGAATTTAATCCAAGCCGATATCCGTGAACAGTTCCAACTAAATTCACGATAAAGATGAGAATATTTCTTCAATGCGATCATTCCTAGAACGGCTCCCGAAATTTTCAATCATCTTATAAACGACGTTAATTGCCTTATCATGGAGATCTCGAACCACACATATTCAGCTCATAACATCATGAATTACGTAGCAAAACGTTCGTGGAATGATGATTACGACCCTCAAAATAAATTACAATTCAAGAAAATTCATTTATTCATCGATATATTATTTGCTTATGGATTTACTTCGACGATATCGGGTGAAAGTCAAGTGGAGCACGAAGAACTTTATATGATGGGAACACGAGTAATCGATTTCTGTGTTAGGAGTGATCGAATACTAAAAAATCCTATTACACTAAGACACGTATTAGGTGTGGAGAAGATCGAAAAAACAATCATACTATACAGATTCCTTTCCTATGGCCATTGTGGAGAAAATCTACGCATATCATTAGCTTCCATCGATACATCTCTTCATAAAAACATAATCGATTCTCCTCATTAGTACCAATTAATATATTTCAGTTTCGGCCTATTGACGTAAGTACGCGACTACGTTGATATACACGAATACGAAATAATTGGGAAAATTTGGATTGAGTCACATGTATTTTTTTTAACACCGCGCATGGAAAAATATTCCATATTTCAGCGATAAACACGAAAGGATTCATCTAATAACACCACGATTTGTGAAGATCAACACTACACGGAATACTGATAGTTTATTTTCAACTTATACGAAGATTTTGGAAATACGACCTGATAAACTATCCTAATACCAATACCAATTTGCAAATCAGAATAGATGAATAACGTTCAAAACCGAAACAACAATATTTGTATTTAATCACGTCGACCATATACATCGATGCTTCAACTGATGAAACTACGAATATTCAAAATTCTGTAGCCGAAAAATACGAATCCAGAACGTTTAATTTTGACGAAACGACTACCGAATGTTTTCGAACGTGGAAAAGAAAACGATAATTCTGTTCAACTTATAACACGAATCAAACAGAATTCAATTTAAACTAATTTCACTGATATGAGTCCCATATTTGATGTATCTAAACGCATCTATCGAAATTAGTACTCACTCAAAATCGAATTGTCCACCCAAGAGGAAGTTTTTTCGCCGATTCCTTGAAAATACTCGATTTTGGGGCAGCTTATATCCATTTTGCCGAATTTGAAAAGACACTAATCAGCTCGATCACCTTATAAAAATACCGTTCGGTCTATACGATTAACACGAATGAGAATTTATTACATGGAAAACTCGTAATTTTTCAACTTATAAACACGATCTGGTATTTTTTGAGCGAAAATTTTCTAAGTTGACCGACAAAGACAAACCAATATTTCACGATTTGACAAATTTTCACGATTCGACGAACTTTCACACTTCGACAAGATTCATTGTGATGGATAAAGCAGCGGGTGGAGAGGGGTATGAGTCACCAGCGTCAACGACACGAACACCCATTACACCTCCCCCCACCATACCGCAATGCCGCTGCTACGACCGGATTGAAGGTTATGTGCTCGCGCATCAATACCCTCCCCTCCGCGCACACTGTCCCAGCCACTATTTTCAACACATTTCGACGAAAATCTAAAGCGTTCCATTTATAGATTTCATTATATTTCTTGCGCTCCTCCGGACAACTTGGTTATTCACCTTATAATCGAACTGATCATTTCGTATCCGTAAAATAAGGCTCGTATTATTGCTCAGCTTATACTCCAACTTATAACGGATGATATTTGAGATAGATTACCTCTTCCCAAGGAAACATCGATAATTCACAACTTAGAATCGTATGTGGATTTTCCTCTGGACAAATTCATTGCTATTTTGTCAACTAATATTTTTCAATTTGACGCTGTATTTCTATCTCGATTACATTTTCCAGTTATTAGAGGACTATTACGACTCCCTGCAACAACCTGTGGAAAATTACAATTTATCATTCGAAAAAAGCTGTTTAGTTACATTAATAATCCTAAAGCTGACGATAATTTGGTATTTTCTGGTGCATCGACGATTTTGAAAAATGTTTCCAAATACGTATCAACATAATGGACCATCGACCAGCCAGACAGCTAATATGCGCAGTCCAGCCGAGAATGGACGAGTTCGCTTACCAGCCAGAAGGATGAACGATTTCCAGCCACTTCCAAGACATGTAATGGACCCGCAAATCGAAAATGCTGCCAACTATCACGAATATCAATTAAGAAGAGAGCAGACTGCCGAAGGACAAGCCCTACCGCCGAGAAATTACGAATTTGAACGCGGAGTACCAGAAGTTGAATATTGGAACAATATTTACGAAACATCTCCAACTTTCGATGTACCACTTCCACCGCCACATTTACGACGATTTAGAACCAACTCCAGCGATACGAGAAGTTCGTCGAATAATGGAAATTCAGGTAGCCAGGAGATATCAGATTTGCCAAATGAGCCAAGACCAAGACGAAATTACTGTTTCGATCCACTCAATCACGAAGCGGAGTTTCCGAATCCATCAACCGTCGAATACATTCTTCCAATGGATGATTTCTCACCGAGACTCGATCACACAGCTGGAGTGATCAAATGGATGAAAGCGGAGAAAAATGCGACAGATATGAGGTTTCACAACGTCCAAGAAAGGATCAGAGGGACTGAATCCGGACTCACTGTGACCCGCGCTGATTTCCGTGATTTCTGTCAATCATTCCAGGAAGACCGACTTAAAGACCATGAATCAATCACCAATAATATGCGAGAAAATTTTGGAAAAGTTACCGCAAAATTTTCGGCAAATGCGAATATGTTAAAATCATTAAACCGCAACGACGCTATGATCATCATGGAACAAAGAAGTCTCCGGGATACTATGAACCAAATCATTACCTGTTTGGATGACATTCGACTACGGGAACATGAACGCAGAAATGGAAATATGGTGAATAATCCAACCCGACATCCGGAAAATACATACGAAGAGCCAGTAATACCGAGAAATAATGGACACTTTCGACCATCTAATACGATGAATATACCACCACCGACAATTCGACACGAAAACCCAAGAATGATGCCTGATATGCAACCGCCAATTGCGCCGCAAAGGACCTTTCGTCAAAGAAGACTTCGATACAATATTCGATTTGCCAATACCCAAAGTCAAGTGAAACTGAAACACTTAATGGATTATGGAATTTGTTATAACAACAGCAACAAATACGAAGTCATGAGTTTTCTCCAGAAATTTGAACGATACATGGAAATGCATCAAGCCAGCGAATACGAATTCTGCCTACAGCTTGAACAAATAATTCAAAGCGATATCGGATTAACCTGGAAGAATTCAGCCAATTTCGATGAAGGATATTACGCCTACAGAGATGCATTCATTCGACGAGTCTGGGATGGAGTTCAACAAGCCAATGCCTATAACCATTTCCTCAACCTAAATATCGACAACCGATCGTCAATTCAACTTGGATTAGAATTGTTAAAATGGTTCCAGATTTTATGCGATACTGATCTTCCAGACGACACCATAGTCAATGGAATTCTCATGAAACTGTCGAATAGCCTAAAATATCATTTTACAACAGAGATCAAGGAAAACCGAGCGTTATTTGAGAAGAAATTATTGGACCTAACACGTCATGAAGAATACGCCGATAATCCATTCCAAGTTAAAGATCCACCGATGATGTCGAACTGGGCAAGGAATCCAATCACCGGACGATTCGAAAATCCATCTCATAATGCGCGGCCAATTCGTAACCCAAATACTCAGTCCACCGGGGCATCCAATTCGAACAATATATCTAAGGAGAACGTAATTCAAGATACTACCCGCAATACACGACCTGCAACTAAACAAACCGTCAACACAATAACTTTCGATCCTTCAACGACCAGTTTCGAAGAAGCAGCAAGAATGTTCGACGAATTGCAAAATAGACACAGAGAAGAATATCGAATTCAACCTACCGAGGCTTCAAAAAACTTGATGAACCCCTCTGCGAAAGCGGAGGGAACCTCTCTGTAAATATAGATACAGTGGAGTATGATAATGTTGTAAGAAAGACCCCGCTCGACGATTACGAATTCATTGGCGATGATTTGGCATATTTCATCAGAAACACTTTCACCGATATTGACGACAACTACCCAGTATACCTCAACCATGGACTGACTCTCCGAGATATCGCTGAAAACATCGAAAACATCGATTCTACCAAGAGAAACGCGTTGATCTCGTTGGCTCATTTCGAATTAAACAACGAATATATGAGCGCGAAATTTGTGGAAAAACTACTCGATAAAATACTTGGTACAATTGCCAGTAAAAATTTCGATGACATACTCGTCCTATTTCCAGCTACAATACCGAAAATTCCGTCAGCATCAACAATCACGATTAATCGCTGGTACGAATTTTTGTGCATCTTCAAGACGATTTGCGATAAATATCAGGTCCGACTACTGATCGATGCTGCATTGAAACTCCTGTATTACGATACAAATTTCGAAAATAACCATCAACTAATAATTGCAAGGGATACCGACGACATGATATTACCGAATATGGACTGCTTTGACATGAACGATCCGACAGGTACTCCCACATTCACTACATATGTGGGAGAATTAATTGGTGACATATTATACGTATATTGTAGTCCAGAACATCGAATTATTGTTAAACGAGATGTCATCTGCGTACCGGAAATTATGGAAAAGGAACTCGATGCATATGTGTCGATTCCCCATGGACAAATTCATCGAATACCAGTCAATTCTTTAAGGATGATCCACGATGTGTTGTCATCTCCAGATAAGGAAGCTGCGCTGCAATATATGAAAGAACTAAATCAAACGTCTCGTGATCAGCTAATAAAATTAATACCACCGATCGAAAATGACGAATACACATATGAATCCGAAACCGAATATATTGCCATTGAAGAAATTTCGTCTGACGATCCTGAGTCACTCGACGACCATATTGAAAGTTCTCATCAACCAATGACCATCAACACTATTGGAATTGTAAATAGAATTGCCGTATCGACCATAGATTCGGAAGATAAAATCGACATCTCGACGCTCCCTAAAATACCAACGAAAGAGTCAGAAGCAGACATCAACATAAAATCACAGCTATTCCAGCCGGAATTGGAGTCATTCACCTGCGTCGTTCCATTACGACTTGGTAATACACAATATCCAGCCCAACTCGACTCTGGGGCAATTCCGAACGTGATATCCGAAGAAACAGCATTTCTTATAATTGAGAAACATTCTGATGACGTCGACTATATTGAACTCGAACACCCAGCCGTATGTGTACTGGCAAATAACATCGAAGCTCGGACAGCAAATTACGTCATCGTACCGACTCTCCATTTCGGAAAACATGCCTTGAAGATCCCGTTTTATGTCCTGGAAGATTGCAACCAAACATTTTTAATCGGAACACAATCGATGCGATATTTGGGTATTGACCTACGAATGACAGAGAATTTTGCTATGTGTCAACCGAGTAAGGATGCAGAAGTGGAAATATTGGAATTCATGAAACCGGAACAATATAAGGATCGACTGGTATTATCGTATGCACATATGAAAAATGAATACGCCGACGAAATGGACGATATATTAAGACAGACCAATACCTGGATAAATTACAATAAACTACCCGAAGGAGTCTACGACGACGGACCGGAAATTTTCATTCAACGATTAAAAGAAGATTTAGACGATGCCGTCACCGGAAAAAGGATTACCAAAGAACAGGCACAAGAGGCCTACGAAAAACTATGGGTATTTCAAGACGTTTTCTCAAAATTTCCAGGAAAATACACCGGAGACAAGGTGAAATTACTATTCAACATTCCTGAAAAAGAAATAAAGTTTCGAGGGGCAAAATATAATCCTTCAAGAAAACTTATTGACGATCTGAGAAAAGAACTCCAAGTAATGCTAGCGACCAATGTCATAGAACCATCTAATAGCACCTATATCAATCCGATCGTCGTAAACGTCAAGAAATCAGGAGAAATACGAGTCTGCTTAAACCCAGTGGCTGATCTCAATCCAATACTCGATAATAACTACAACGAAGCGGGACTTTTGGATCGAATTATCACCGACGAGCCAGACGCGATTTTATTCAGCAGTTTAGATTTTGTAGCTGGGTTTTGGCAGCTAGTTTTGGCGGAAACCTCAAGAAAATATTGTGCCTTCCAGGTTGACGGACGAGTCTTCCAATTTATTCGACTACCGTATGGACTGAAGATTTCATCGGCCTATTTTGTCAACATGATCAATGAGATCATACCAGATATTCCAGGAATTACCAAATACGTCGACGATCTGCTGTTACGGGCGGCAACTTTTGAAAGAATGTTGGAATTAATTATCATCGTATTGACGATTTTACGCAAACACAATTTGCGATTGAACGCCAAAAAGACCATGTTTTTCAAGAATAAAACTGAACATCTTGGATTCGACCTTGGTCCTCACACAATTTCGAAGCAATCATGTAAAATCGAAAAATTCAACAACTATATTGCGAAACACACGAAGAAAGGAAAATTCCAATTAAAAGATCGAATCCAAATATTGGAACTCATCGGACTTACCGGATTATACCGCCGTTTTATTCCATCATACCAACAAATTGTCGCACCGCTATATGAACTGACCTGCGAGAATGTACCTTTTGAATGGGGTCCTAGACAAGATGAAGCAGTCGAATTATTGATCAGTGAATACACGAGAGATTTTTCACTAGTTTCACCACGACACCATATCGACCTATATTTATACACCTATACCTCGACGGATGCCATGAATGCGGTATTGTATCAGAATTACGAAAACAACGATGAAATAATTATGTACACCAGCCATAGTTTCAAACCGCATCAGAAGAAATACACCTTAGTTGAGAGAGAAATGTACAATCTCGCGAAGAGTCTTAAAAAACTTCAGCTATGGGTACACGGAAGAACGATACATGTACGCAGCGACTTGTTATCGGTTGTAAATAAATTTGAAACGATCGCCGAAATACACAGAAAGGCAGCTGGATGGATAACATTATTCAACTGTTACGACCTTATCTACGATCTGCGAAAACGACATAAGAAATGGTTTGGAGTACAGGCACCTGAATTGACGCTAAATTCGGTGAGCTGGGCAAACTTTACAAAAAATGATGACGACCTACCAACACGCATCAAGCGACAGCTACACGAATATTTACAGAGATTAGATCAGATACAATGTCGAGATATGAAATGCTCAAACATCATTCGTCGATTAAAAACACCTAATAATGAATTAACGATCACCGGACGAACGATCAAGAGCAATTTAGCGAAGAAATTTTCGATCGACAACTTCCAAGGAAGAGAAATATTAATGTATCAATACCCAGATGACGCCAGAGTACCTGTAATTCCAGACGAATTGTTCAAGGACTTAATCCTATTCCTACACGAAGTATACGGACACGTCGGTGCTAACAAACTCGAGGCGATTTTTCGACGTCTATATTATTCAGCAAATGCGAAATATTATATTCGATTCATAACTGGAGAGTGTTTGCACTGCAAAGCGAATAAGATTTATTCCGAGAAGAAACCAATCGAATATGCCCGGATTATTTCACACGGATTAGGAAATGTCGTTTCTGTCGATATACTGGGACCAATTGCCAATTATTCGGACCAGCCGAGATACCTACTTGTTTCAAAGGACGTCCTGACTGGAAAAACATGGATTCGTACACTGTTAGACATAAAACAAGAAACAGTAGTCGAAGCGATGGAACCCGTCATCAACCATATAGAACAAAAAGGATTGAAAATAGCCAGAATCGTAACCGACAATGCGACTCAATTCACGAATACCCTGTGGAAGGACCTAATGAAGAAATACAAAATTAAACTCAGCCATTCTACAGCTTATAACCCACAGTCGAATTTAGTCGAAAGGGCGATGAGAGATATTGGTCAGCGATTGAGAATCAAGATGAATACCTGTTCAGACGGAGCTTATTCCCATCACGGATGGAGTGTATTTATTGCTGAAATCGAAGCTGAAATCAACAACACGCCTAATGACGTCGACATTCCTCCAAACGAAGCCTGGGGCATAGACGATTTCAACAACGAACTTCCTGCGGAAAAATACACGATTAATGCCAAATATCATCTCAAACGACTTCAAGAACAAAAAGATAAACGAAATCCACCGTCAATTACCAGCGACGAGTTATTCATCAACAAATTAGACATTCCAAATGACGTTTTAATTGCATCAGACGGATTTGCATGGATTTCAATCGACGGAGCTTGCGCTGATAATGGATCACCGAAGGCGATAGCAGGAATCTGTATATGCTGGCATCCTGAAGGAAAAAAGAACATATCACAAAGAATCACGAATTCTAATTACTCGTTGACCAATAATCTCGCCGAAGCGATGGCGCTACTCACCGCTATGAAGATCATGCTGTTCAACGACGTCAGAAAACTGTGGGTAATTTCGGATTCGTAGTATCTCACCTCAGCTGTCAACGACACCTTCGTCAAATGGTCTGAAAACAAATGGAAAAATTCAGCTAATAAACCTGTACACCATAAGGATATTTTCGAAGAAATACTTAATCTAAAAAACCAATTCGAGGAATTCCAACTAGTACACGTATATGCCCGACAGACCGACTTTGGAAATTTTACCGCTGACGCATTGGCAAGGAAAGCTGTATACACCGAAGAATTAGATATCACTCGAATCGATTCGCTGACTAATCACCAGGCACTTATTCGACTAATAAAAGAACGAAAAGAAATAAAACATCAAACCAACGAGCAAAGACATAACAAACGATACGGCGATCCACGTATATTTCAACCAGGAGAATTAGTTATGATAACTAATCATGCACAATCATCAAGCGATAAAGGAACATCAACGAAATTGTATCCGAAACGTTATGGGCCATTTGTGGTCGTATCACACGTCGGTAGAAATTGTTACGAAGTGCAGAAAATTGGAGACAAAGATGATAGGCGCCTCATCAACGTTCGCCAAATATCGACTTATTTAAATCTCTACCACCTGAAGATTTTACGCAAAGAGCCAAAATTATGATCTAAATTTGACGATAGATCTTTGCGTAAGCGGATATATCAATTTGCTGAACACAAGGACCTCCTGGAAAAATACATCAAAGAAATTGAAACGCCTAAGAAGAAAAATGCACGTACGTTTGATGAGATGAACGAAGGAGAGAAGCTGGAAGAATTCGACCATATACGGAAGAAGTTTCGAAAGGATCCAACTCCAGAAGGATGCAAACAATTCAATATCGTCCTAACACGAGTAATCCCAGATCAGCCAGAGAGAGAAAACCTAAGGAAGGAAGCCGAAAATCGAATGCGGATGCGAAAACATACCAAAAGAATCGATTATAACGAAAATACAGATTTACCGGAGGATACGACGAATATTCTGAAGAAGAAATATAAAAGCGTCAATTTTATTATACTAAACCTGTTGAATCGTGAACAAAGGATGCGTTTTACATACATTTTTTCTGCGCTCCCAGATTGGGGTTCAATCCTCCCCACTACCGAAGAGTCTATTCACCGGGACTATTCAAAGGATATTGCAAAAGGAGTTCAATCGTTTTTTGAAGCTACTTCTGACCAGACATCTCCTTCGACAACACCTAATAATAGAACAATCACTGAGTTCGAAAGTTCAATTTAGACAATATCAACCGGAGAGAATACGACTTTTTATTTTTCTACCAGATTTTATTATTTAATTACCGATTTGTAATTAGAAGATTTTAATTTTCAACTTATAATTTCATTTTCAACTTATAAGAATTTCACAATTTTTCAACGAATTTCACTGATTGGAAGCCCCGTCTAGTGTACATAGAAGCACTTACCGAAATTCGTTCACTTAATAACAACGATGTTTCACCGAATTGCACCTAATATGGATTTACCGGAAGTTCACGATGCACGAATTGTCGATGAAGAACAAAATTTAGTACGATTACGTCGATTTGATGGTACCTATCAGGACGTTATTTTACCGATTAATTTTGAGAACCTCGAAGATAAACTGAGAGAGGATGGGTGTCGATGGGGTCCAATGCTGCCGATTAATATGCCAGATTATTACCATTTCGTCCATCAACACCTATTTATCAGCCGATATCGATCGATCTCTCGTTATGATGGAACCAACATCGTACATGCATTCATCAACGGATGGTGGATAATCGGAGACGGAGTAGCCCATGGAGTAATACGCGAAATATTCAATACCGACGCTCGACTCAGAAAAGCTTGGGATTTATCGAAAATATCCGGAAACAATCTCTCAGCTAAACGATTATTGTTCAATTTACGCCGACACAAGATCGTTATTCCACCGAAAATCATCATTACAGAAGGAAGTCATGATTTATTGAAGGAATCATTTCAACGAGCTTGTTACAATACCAAGGAATTAATATCGTACTTAATTACCGAAGGAGCTGAAGAGATCCTTGTACTTCCCAATATCAACTCACCGATAATTCCAGACAGAGCATTACGTAAAAGATACCGAAATTTCTTACAGTACGAATTACCTCGAATCAGCCCTACTACGATTGAATATGGACATACTTTTTGTGAAGTAATGGACAAGGCAGATCCTTGCTATCGAGATTCGAAAGGAAATTACTATTGTCATCCATTGATCCACGCTGAATTAGCCTACCGACTCGTCCGTCATACTCAAGATTTTTCACCGGACCGATACAACTGATAACCTGAAACAAATAGAAGAAATAAATCGCAGCATCATCCTGTCACACCGACCTGTATCTTCATCGACCGATTCTTATTACCAATCGACTTACCCATTATGGAAGATCTTATTCGTGTAATTATTTCCATTGCGTATTTGAAAATAAAGATTTCACTCTGAAAAAGTTGTTATTATTTACTCAATCGAACTACCATCAACGCTGCTGACAGAGAAACCGAATTCGAAACGCACCCGCGCGGAGAGGGGAAACACATTTCACCCCCGCCCGCCCATATGCCAACTCATACAAAGACGAGCTCCTTATCGATTCCTGGAACTGACTGCGCAGATTTCGTCGATCGAACCGATTACACCACCAGCACTCAGCGCTCATTATTAATGTGCCTTTTAAAGTGTATACTACGTTTGCCTTCTTTCGAATTTTTATGCGTCCATATTTGGATTTAATTTTGCGTTATTTGAATTAATTGTGGTTTATTGTCAAAGGTGAGTCAATCGGTTTTCAACTTATATTTTACGACGACTGCATTTCATCTAATAAGTCAATTATTCTAATTCGAAAATTTTGTTCGTTAGCATACGTTTTGTGCGTCCTTACGCCATCTTTAATTGGTGTCAATTTTCAAGATTTTGGTATTTGTCGATTTCAGCGGTTCGATCTGAGTAAGTAATGCAACGAATAATTATTCATATTTACGAGTGATTATTTTTATATCAACCAAAAGTGAATTTTCGGTGATTCTACACAAAGCATGCTGTGGTTCGGTGGAGATTTTATTACGACTATGTTACGACATTTATGAAACACCCTGTGTTTCGATAGAAAATAATCGAAGAAAACACCTTATAATTTGCTGTAGATATTTTTTTTTTAGAGTCGTATAATCTCCATCGACGCTCTGTTCCATATTTTAATTCGGTGATAGTACTAGATAAATAATCGACAAATCTGTCTTATAGTTCGTCAAGATTGATCCAACGATTGAGATTGACCATTCAGTCGAGGTCTTATTTGAGTATCTGCGTTTACGTCGGAAGTTGCCTGTCGGACTACCTCCAGCTGCGTAAAGAAGTTTTTTCGTCATCTCATAGCCAATTAATAAGGTAATAAATATCGTTCGCTAGTATCAGCTAATAATAATAATTTTCCTGTATTAACGACGTGTTTTTCACATCTAATAGTTTGGCGATCAGACGTTCGTGGAATTTTCTAAGTTGGACGAATTTTTCGTAATACGAGGCGTTAGTTTTTGTCATTCGTCGGCGAAAATATCCGGAATAATTTTGGTAAATATTCATCTTATAATATTTCATCTTATAATTTTGCATGATTAATGGTATTGTTTATTCGTATAAACGATTGCCATATCAAACTGCATTAAGTAGCTTACCATATTTACCCACTATGACCGATAAACGCCCCAAATCACCTCGTCTGCCACTCTCGTCTGGATACTCGCTTGTATCCTCGTGTTCATCATCATGCGAAGACATCGACATTCATCAATCAGCGAAAGATCCAGAATCCGACACCGATAGCTCATCTGATAACTCAGTTACCTTTTCTGAAAACTCGTATGGAAAACCAAATGCTGATCATTACAAAGAAATCAAACAACGACTCGACGACGCTGGACATCATCGACCATATTCCTTTGATCGATACTGTTATGATTATTGTCGACGATACTACGGAAAGAAGAAGGATTCAACCGACGAAATCTCTGAATACGAGAAGATCATGGATTTTCCGAAGACCGAACGAAATATACCGACTATTCATCAATATGATGGAATTTTGAACGAGCTATTTCACGCCGGCCTAGATACGAGCTACAGTTACGAGGATTATCGACGCGATTACAACTTGAAATATCAAACCGACAATAGAAAAGTGTTAAGCCGACCCAATTCGCCAGTCACCGATGATATTCTGGAACACGGTTCCTGGAACTTTCCAACGAAATTCATTCACGATAGAGTTTTCCAAAAGCTCGATAGATCCGGAGATTTAACTCGAGGTAACTTTGCGAAGATTTATAATCAAGAATTAGCGCTATATGGACCCAACGACATCGACAAACCGCCACGAGACCGACCAGTATCGCCGAATTCAGTTGATTTCAATCTCGACGAAGGATGTATGCCCAGCGAACATACCTACGACAATTTAATGTATCGATGGAAGCAATTAGGCTGGGATCGAGAATACGACATCGATCAATTCTACGAACATCATGAAATTCGAAATCCGAAAATGTACACACACGAAAAAGAACAGCGAGAAGAAAGCCGACGCTCCCGCCTAATGGATCAACTCAAAATATTAGCAAAACGACGACTGGCTGAGAAGAAAACTCCCGTTCCTGCAACATGCCCATTTCCGGAGTGCGAAGACGATGATCATTGCTGTCCAAGATACCACATGAGATATGCTGAATTCATCGTCATGACCCAAGACCAACACCTAGAATACAAACGAGCGTGGACTGCTTACGAGAAACGAACGGAAGACGATCGACGACAGGGAGCTCCTATGTCAATGATGGAAAAGCACAACATAATGATGAGAAAACTTCGAGCCGAGCGCAAACAACGACCAACGGTTGATCCAGAGCCACGAAAGGAAGACCCATTTCGAATCCCAAGATCATCACGAAGAAGATGGATCAATTGCCCGGTTTTTGGTTGTGAAATCGACATCGCTTTTTATCCTGGACATAAACATTCGTGGAATGAAATATTTGAAACCATCGAAGAGCATCATCATCAAACTGGAACAGTATGGGACATAAATTACCATCATATCAACTCGCCTAAGCCAGCTAATAATTCGAAAAAAGAAACCATCAATGAAGAAAATTCAAAATCAGAGGCTGAATTACGACGAGACAAAATCGATGAACGAGTAAACCGATTTTTCGAGCCTTATGAACGAGCCCACATCGAAGCGTCAACGAATGATTCAATTCCAATTACGTCGACTCATTCGACTAATGATTCATCTCATAATACTGATCAATCGACCAATATTCCACGCGGACAGAAACGATATCGATCAATTTCTGAAGTTTCATCAGACCCAGGCGAAGTTGTGATGGAACCCAGTTCATACCGCGAATTACCAGTAGTCGATCTTTCCAAAACGACATATTCACTCAAATCCATCTGTAATGATACTATCAACGACTTCAAGGAAACAGTCGATCGACGAGATGAATTTTGTAATCAGATCAAGAAGAACTTCGAACCGCTCGAATCCATATGCAATAATGCAACAAGTATTTTCAATGAAGCTATAGCTCGACGAAATGAATTCTGCGAAGGAATTTGGGAGAACTTTGAACGGAAAATCGAAGGTAATGAAAAAGCATCGAAATGTATCGGAAAGAAAGCAGTAAAGGAATTCGAATCAATGCGAAAGCCAACCGAAGAGCTAATATCGCCATCGAATATGTTATCAAAAGAAAAACTGATCGAAGCGGCAACGAACGCGAGTGCTGATTATATCAAGATGAAATCGACTTTCGAACAATTCCACTATGAATGGATGACCGTAATCAATAAATTGGGAAAAATATACGAAGATTTAGACGTCAGTATTATATCCACGAAAGATCCTAGTTTCAGTGATCATTGCGGATTAAACCTCAAGAAAGATACAAAAAGAATGATGACTATAATTGATGAAGCATATACCAAATATCGACGATTGTTCGAAAACGCACTAGTGGTATACGATTCCAATATTCTACCGAAACTACTCGCTCTAAAATCAGCCGATTTACTCGATACGCCGATCGATAATCTAATCAAATACAGAAATCCTGAAAAAAGACTGTTGATCGACGTTAGGAACATGACACCTTATGATTTTATCGACTTCACATTCATCTGCCACATAGTACTACGAAAGATGGAAAAATCTAGATGCAAATGGAATTTCATACGAGAAGATATCGCTGTAAGATATGAGGAAAATAAACAAAAGCGAAAGGAGCATAAAATCAAGGAAGAATTACTTGACGCATATAGAGAGGCTGATTCGCTGTTTTACACCATACGAACGACCAATCGAAAGAAATTTCTCGATGGATTAATGACCTACGATCGATTAATGAACAATATAGATGGATACTACGACGAAAACCCGACAATCGAACAAAATCCAGACATAATACAATTTTGTCAAGAAGCAAAGAGTAGTTTCAGTAACATGAACAACGAACGTCAAAATGTGGTGAACAAAATTCGAGACGCATATCGGTCCCAAATACAAGCTACTGTTGACAAAATTGAAGAACACGGGATCGAAAATATTCCCCTTAAACAACTTATACCGATATCATCTAATAATTATATAAATGACAATTCAGATACTGGTAACGATAACGTAGATTTCTTCATAGATCATCCATTCAAGATGCCTAACGAATTGATTGATTTTTCGCTGTTATGTCGAGACGCCATCAAAGAACTCTACGAAATAGAGAAGCGACATCGAAAAACTTGTGAAGTGATCATTCAAGAATACGAAAAGAATATACGTCTCCGAACTGAAGCCGACATTTTGACAAGTGAGAAATCATCTATCGAGGACATCATCGCAGTTAGAAATCGACTATTTCCCTCCGATTCAGCGGAATCATCTACTCAATCGACCGTTCATATTGAACCAACTAATAACTCAACTCATACCGACGATATCGGTATGACTACAGCTAATAATTTTCCGTCCGATAGTTTGGAACTATCAAATCAATCACTTTATATCAACAATAATCGACCCATTTATCCTGTTCAAACCTATTTAGACGATATCGCCGTCGCTCAGCGACAAATGATCGAAGATACGGTCAGTTTCCATTCCAATACGCACAACTTCAACGGAATCTCCGACACTGACGAACGAACTCATTGTTCGCTAATTGAAGGCGGTCCAGACGAGAGGTGGCAACTCATAAATCCCCATAATATCTCTATTAATCAAAATAATGTTATACCTTCTAATTCTAACCATAGTGCCATCTTATATGTTGATAGTATCATGGAGATCGACAATCCACGGCAGGAGATTCGGGCAGTTTGCCAATTATGCGGCTTCACTTTTACGCCAGACCACGTCGTCGTGAAAAATCCAAACTGCGATCATGTTTATCATCTTGGCTGTCTGAGGGGTTTAACCCAAAATACTGACTTCCGCGGGAACATTGTCGAACCCGAGATCTACTGCCAACATCGCGACTGTAATGCTCGACTTACGTATTCTGAACAACATCCATTAAGTTTCCGTTTCGGTGTAATCAATCTCCCTGTTGGTAATGACGACAACCATGAGTACCAACAACGGATACGAGTCTTGGAAGCTCATGTAGAGCATATCACTGAAGAACAGACAAGACGCGACCAACAGATCGCTAACCTCAACGATATTATCACCAACGCCCGAGCCGAGAACACGGCAATGGATCAAGATATTTCAACGTATCAGCAGAGAATCACCGACCTTCAAACCGAACTCGAAACTTTATCGACCCGACTTAACGACCATGATCTGCGAAGGACGCAACTCGACAACGCTCAAAGAGAGATAGCCCGGTTAACCGAAGAAAACATCGCTATGAACCAAATCCGTGGAGCAAACCGTCGCCTGGAGGAAGATATAGATACTGCCCGCCGTACTATCGATGAACTCAACGGAGAAATGGGTAAGACGATAATGACATCTAATAATAAGTATATTAATTTTCCAACTTATATCACTAACCATCTTATACGCATGTTACATGAAGAACGTCAAGTCGACGAACGGGTTAACGAGCGATTGCGGGAAATGGCACGAAGATTACAGGGACCAATCTCCCAACGACACGTACCCGAGCCAAATTGGAGATTAAATGACGATCCTCCAGCAGCGGTTCCAGTCCTTGTCGAGCCGAATTTGGGAGAAGCCGCTCCGATAACATCACGACGAGACCCTCGTTTAAATCGACAAATTAATGTCGACATTGGAAACGGTTTTGCGGTAGTATTACCTTTAGTCAACGTCAACGATCGTCAGTTCCCGAACGCCAACGCTGAACGACCATACCAAGTAGAGAGACGAGGAACTTCCAGACGTCACCATAATCATTCAGCGGAACAGCAACCGGTCGTACTCGGCCGAGAAGATTTACGACGGATTGGCGGGATCAATCGAGAAAACGACGCGGCCAGAATGGCGATTGAAAATGGTCATCATGAAAACATCGATCAGAACAACGACGATAACGGCCAATTCGACGATGCGGAAAGTACCGACTCAGACGTGATGATCATAGGCGAAGAACCAATGTCCGACGATGACGTAGTGGAAGTTCCGATTAACGGCGATAATAACCCACATTTAGTTATCTCCAACGTAGTGAGCCACGCGCCGGTACACCAAATCGACCGAAATCTTGCCATGGAGGAATCGAATCAACCACCCGCCAACGAACCGCATAATCAACCAGCCGCAGGGATCGAAAATGTAAATAATGAAAACGTCGCTGCCGATGAACCAATTGACGAGGGTATTGAAGAAATCGGTGGAAATGAAGAAAACGCCGAAAACGGAGAAGCCGCCGGAGAACCTCTCCAAATGCAGCCGGTTGATCACGTTGAAGACATCGGAAACATCCATCCCGCAGTGGTCGCACGAGCGAACGACCGAGTAGCGGTGATCGGAAATGACCATATGTGGAGAGGATGGAATCTACGAAATTTCCGCATCGACGACGACTACCCAATGGAAAGAATCACCGACATTCGACCAATTCCGCGCTACGAAGCATTCGACGGTCACTTGTATCAATATGGAGTCTTCCCCAACCGCATGACCAATAACACCGACATCTTACATCGACGAGGTTTCTTTTTTACGACCCCTCTCAACCGCGAAGAAGCTCGATACTACGAATTTGATCGACAAATTGACTACGTGTCAATTTTTAAGGCAATCTCGAAGAAAACGGACGAAGAAATTTTTTGTTTATTCATCAATAACTGGATGGTCATCGGCGACGGAGTCGCCCATAGTGTCGCTGGCGAGCCGTTAAGACACGACACATATTTGAAAGCGAAATGGGATAGCAGCGAGGTTGGAGGAGCATTCCTATCGGACCAGAGATGTTTGTTTAATCTTATTACTCACATCACTTTTATCCCAGAATACCTATTGGTTTCGTTCGGTGGGCATAACATCATGAAACCGGATGAGACGGAAGCATCCATTAGAGGACACACCATCGACGTCCTACGACGACTTCTTGGCCCTAATACACGACAGATTTTCATCCTACCGACACCGATAGCTCCTCGACGAACCGCACGAGACGAATTGAACAGACGATTGAATTACCGGCAATGGCTACGACGGGGACCGGCGAGGGAATTAAATACTCATTTGATTCGATATATTCACGAACTCGAACCGGTAATCGACAGGATGGAGCCATATCGCACCGACCGTCCGGGTAATCTGTTCGTCCATCCCTTCATCAATTACGACGTTATTCAGTTCCTCGCTCCGTTTCTTCATGGTCAGCCGCTTCCTCAGCCCGAAATCGATCCTAATAACGACGAAGACCAGCTTCATTCCGACGAAGATGAAAATTAATCGACCAGCGACCTTTTAAATCGACCTATCTAGTCAAACTCTACGACCATCGACCTCTCGTCCATCAAATAAATCGATCTTGGCACATCGAAAGCTGCCTGTAAGAGTTGATCCACCTTATAATTGAATTCCCGACACGATTTCAACCCTTGTCAATGGCGAAATCCATAATAACATCGACGAGAGGTCCAAAAAGAAGACATCTAATAATTTTTTGTTCGTGAATTTTTTTTTGTATACCTATTAGATTTAAGCTTTATTTTTCGTGTTTTGTGAATATTTTCGTGTTTCGTCGCTCTGCGACTTACTATTAGTTAGATTTAGGGACCAGTAGTCCATTTAGTTCACTCAGTGAACCTGTAAATAGTGATCGGCTTTTTAGCCATTAAGTATCGACTAATTTAGTTTTTGTTTGACTAGATTAAGCTGTCGACTCGGCGATGAAAAAATTCCGCCTCTTTTTCTTTAGAAATAAGCCTTCTTTCTCATTTTTCACGATTGAAATAAATAATATTGAAACGTGTCGAGTATTGATCCAGTTTATTTACATCTCATAATTCTCAGAATTCACAACTTATAACGAAATAACAACTTATAAGTAAATTTTGAGAAATTTACATCTTATAAATTACATAACAACTAATAAAACTAACGACGATTTTCACCGATAGGCATCCCCATCTGGTACACTCGGAAGTACCTACCGAATCTCGTCTCCAATACACTTGATGGAATTTTACGTTGAATCCAGAAAAAAGAAGAAATTGATCACGTAAGTACCAGCTTATAGTATTTTGCTTTGAAAAAGTGTTTGCCATTTGTTCATCTGATAACGTGGATTTAAACGATGATACCAAAATCGATGTAAAAATGACAAAATTTGACAAAAATGCAAACTGAAATACGCTACATACGACAAAGTGCGCAACTATTACTACGACAACGTTGAACCCTTTTATTAAACGTTACGCCATTTTGTTTGGTTCATTCAACTCGTTCGCCGAACGACGCGCGCATATCAACGACTTTTGCGACTCGACCTTTTCAGTTTGCAACACGAAGCAGTATTATTATTCTAACTTCTGTGTAAGCTGGTTCATTTTATACTTACGTGAGAACTGTGTTCAAACATCTTATAGTCCTGGAGATTTAAGCTGATTACATCTTATAATCAATTCGTAATTCAACGTAGTTCTATCAAGGTAAAATTCATCTTATAAATACCTATTCGGATTTTGGATTTTTCGACTCATCTAATAGGCGTATCTTCGTTCGATAGAAATGACATTTCTTGGTGAATTATCGGTAAAGATCGCAGCCTGCGTTGGTTGTCAAAATTCGCTAGCGATGCCGCCCAGTGAACACTGCAGTACGAATTCGGTAATATCGGCTGATTCCTGTCATCATACCTATCATTTAGTTTGCGCTAACGCACTTGACGAGAAAAATGATCCTCTGATATGCACATACGTTGATCCAGAAGATGGCAAAAAATGCGGCATGAAAATCAACATCAAGAAATCTTACATCATTTCATTATTAAAGCAGCCAATCGGAGAATCGCTTCGTCTAGTCGTTAATAATTCCATTCGTCGACAAATAATCCAGATACAAGAGGAAAAATCGTTTTATTTCGATCAGAATCATCGACTTCACAAAGAGAATTTACAGTATCTAAAAAGAATTGACGAACTCGAGAGAGATTTAATTAAAAGCCACGGTTTTATCGTAAAATTCATCGACGATCATTATCAAGTTCCGAAGAACCAAATCACTGACGATATTGTCGAAAACCAACCGATGACAAACGACGATCCGGATACCATCGACCTGGATACTTCTTCTCTTGAGAGTGACGACGATTCAGCGGCTACGGTGATTGAAGCGATTTCGAAAGTTA
This sequence comes from Planococcus citri, assembly GCF_950023065.1. Taxonomy (NCBI): domain Eukaryota; kingdom Metazoa; phylum Arthropoda; class Insecta; order Hemiptera; family Pseudococcidae; genus Planococcus; species Planococcus citri. The sequence goes on from NC_088681.1 coordinate 14,694,579, forward strand.
CAACATCGACTACTCCCTCGAATCCGATTACGATTACACCGATAATTGCTGCGATCAAAGCTGAGCCAAAATCTACGACAAGCATCAACGAGAACGATCAACGTACAAATGTAGCTGAAAGAATATCAGATAGCGTGATTTCAGGGAGTGTCGTTATAAAAAATGCAACTATATTGAACGAAAATAATGTAAGCCATACTATAACACGTACCTGTGCTGAACCGATTTCATCCGAAACTTCCGAAGATTTAGAAACACCCTATCTGGCAGTATGCAGCTCGAAAACACCGACTCCAGTTCAGCCATCCAGTTCGAGATATATAATTCCGAAAATACGACGAACCGAACAATCTCAGCGACGTTCATCAAATCGACAGCCATTCATTATTAAAGGTATACCAAGACCTGGAGAATTCGCTCAATTAACGACCCGAGATAATGCGATTCTGGGTTTTAGAGACTATCACGATTTATTGCAGTACTTACCAACTTATATCGATTGAACTGTACCAGATATCCTATCCAGAGACTTGAAAGATGTTCAGGAAATGGAATATATGATGACTGCGACATTTTACCAGACCAAAGATGTTGATAAATTAAGAGAGCTGACATTTTTCTTCCAGCAGTATATGGTAATCGGCGACGGAATATGCTACGACTTAGCAAATTCGGTATTGTCTCTAGATAACAGAAAAAGGCAAAACTTATTCCTTGGACGAACACACACGGCTGCAACGATATTAGAAAATCTCAAGAAGTACGTCGTTAAGTTTCCTACCTGTGTCCTATTATCCATTGGAGATATTGATCTTACGACCACAACTCCCGTATCAATGATGAAAATTGAAACAATACGACTGGTCAAATATCTTCTCGATTCCAAGGTAAAGAATATTGTGATTCTGCCACCGTCGACGATTCCAGAGCACTATGAACGATGCCGAATGTTCCGTGATTTCCTTCAGAATAATCTTCCGACATTGAGCAACTCCGGAGAAATAACTTATGTCGAAGAAGTAGAAGAAATCCTTGACAGATATAATCCGGATGACACTTCTGTGAAAACACCGAAACACCCATTAAATATTGTATTAGAAACGGCATTGGGGTTAATTACACGATTAGCTTCAAACTTGATGGTAAAATGACAGCGTAATTCAGCTCCAACGCGAAGAACATATGAACATCGACATCGAATTCCAGCTTCAACATCATCTTCTCGGAATAGTCGACGAACTCCAGCCCGAACACCGGCTAAACGATTGTCTTATTCATCATCAGACCGACCTGCAAAAAGAGAAAGAAGATATTAATTCACGAAGTATCACGTATTGACAAGCAATTGGAAATTCACAACTAATAATGTATACTTCCCGTTATATCATCGGCCATTCGTATTTCAGCAGTCATACTGTAAACATCTCATAACTACGCGGTCCTGAAACAAGAAAACAAAAACACGAATAACGGATTAATAATCAGCCTCTACATCGACAATTCTTCTTCTTCTATCTACCGAGAACGTCACATCGGTCGCATCCAATCAGACCATCGATAAAGAATTATTTTATTTTTATTATTATTATTTTATTTAAATAAGTCTGATTTTAGTTTTCACCTTATAATTCAAAACAGTATTATAATTTATTTCTATCCGTTGTGTTTGAATTCTGTTTCGATCATGAACTTCATCTCATATCATATGATTGCGAATAATTTATTGATTGCTGCTGCTAATGAACAACTATACATTTGGCATCAAAATTCTGCCATTGCAATCTGGAAAGCTGGAATAATACATTCATCAATAGTCAAAACCCCAGAGTTGTCGTCATCGATCCCCGAAATATGTTCAAGCATCAATATCGGAGTTTACAGCACAAATACTCGAAAATTTATTATACCACCTAATAGCTATGACCATAAATACGTACATGATGGAATAAACCTGATCCCGTTCGACCAAATCCATGAAGATTCATTTCGACCGAATTCACAGATAGTCATTGTGACCAAGGAAACTCAAGTATTAAGCGACTACGAATTATATTTCACCTGTAAAAGTTTCGTATTAGATTTCCATCATATACCATACTTCAAAATGGTTCAAGGAGTACCTGGTTGCGGAAAAACTACTTATATCCTGAATAATCTCCATTACCTGAGCTTGGATTTGGTGTTGTTCCCAACACGAGAAGCGGCAATAGATTTCCGTTCCCGATACTGTGTACAATTTGGAGTACCCATCGATACCGCCTGGTTAAAATACCGCTTCCGTACTATCGACTCATACCTAATGGGCACCGACAAAAACATCTATAAACGGCTATTTATCGACGAGGCATCAATGCTACACTTTGGTCAGATTGTGTACGCGATTTGCAAAAGCTCAGCCAGGATTGTCATCATGATTGGGGATACACACCAAATTCCCTATATCAATCGATCTCCCATACCAGCGATATTTCATAGCTCCATTCCAGATGCACTTATAAATGAAACTGAATACCTATCGACCTCATATCGATGTACTACAACTTCATCATTTCTATTGTGTCATCTCTACAAACATGGAATGTTCACTACTTCGACAGTTCGGCGGGAAATGAAACTCCATCAATACGTAAGCATTGAACAGCTTCCACACGTCAAAGAGGCACATTACCTGACCTTTACCCAACAAGAAAAAGCATTTCTGGCAAAACACGGACTCCCGACCAATACAATACATGAGTTCCAGGGAAAACAAAATGGTCATATCATTATTGTTCGATTCATCAAGGACAAAGCCGCTATATTTGAAAGCTTACCTCATATCGTCGTTGGACTCACTCGACACCGAAAGAAATTGGATTATTATACTTCCGATTTTACAGACTCATTATCGACACTCATTTTAAAGTCATACGACTTAACCGACGGAGATTACGATTCAGTATATATGGGAGTCTCTGACCCCACCCAAAGTTAAAAAAAAAAAAAAAAAAAAAAAAACTACTAAGAAAAGAATAAAACCTCTGAAATAAATGTCATTACACAGAGAAGAATTTTCATTTTGTCTTTTCAATTCTCTCTTTTGATTTTTTGGTATTTTAATCATACAGTCAAGAATTTCATTTTTATACACTCGAAGAACTTAGAATTAAGATTGTAAAATATTATTAACTTACTATGTACGAAGGTTATTGACATCCGATATACTCATCATCCTTCGGCATTTCACGTTAAAGGTCACTCTTCGTTCCTAAAATCCTGGTACGAAAATCGGGGCAGGGGGTCATACATCGGGTCATTATGGTCATTTATATTCGACATTTCATCTTATAAAACAACCGAATTCAACTTATAAATAATCAATTTCAACTTATAATTATCAATCCAGTATAGACATTGATACCCAAACCAACCTGGACATTTTCCCGCTGTTATTTGATTGGATTTACGATACCATATTTTCTACACTCATATGTCACCATAAATCGGGGCATTTGTAATGGGAGAAAATGATCACATTTATGTCATCTATACTGGGAGAAAACTAATCGATTTCTCCCACCTATAGTGACAGAAAGCTATTAGAAACCAGCCGTCTATACTGGGAGAAAACATTTTATACCATCTTATACTGGGAGAAAAATATCATTTTTCTTGCGTCTATACTGGGAGAAAAAATCGACCTACATCGTGTGTAATTACACCGATTTCGTCCCACCTAAGTGGGAGAAATATTACGACACAATCCATCAACTGATAAATGGGAGAAAAATACTTAGCATTTTTCTCATTTGATTGACGTCGAATTTTCCCATCACTGAAATCATGCGACTTTAATGACCACTCATCTATAGATCGACCCTACCTGCTGCCCCGTATACCTACCTAATCGATTTTACCTATTTATTCTCAAATATGACGCAACTTCCGGAAATATTACTTCCGAGATGATGCAATCGACTAAATATTACGTCATATTCTCGACATCCTATTCGTTCCTTAATACTTCCGGGGGTAACGCTTAGCCAATCATAATCCATGGTGCGCGCACAACTTACCCTCTCTTTTTCCTAAAAATCACAATTTTATAAGAAGCGATCCGAGCAACAACTCTCTCGGCACTCTTTTTTTTCTGCTCGTACTGTTCGGTAAAGTGCAAGTTCTGGTTCGGTTCCTGTGTTAAGTATGAGATCGATGTTCGTTGATGGGCTTGGGACTAGCTCCCAACCCAGTGGCCGTTCTTTCTAAGTTCGTTTCGATGCCGCATTTTTCTAAGTATCGCCTTTTTGACTTAGAAATATTTTCACTTCTGGACTAGTAATGTTTCCAGTCTAGGTCAACTTGGCGACCTTTCACCTTATAATCATCTCATATGGACCAGCGAAATAACCCCCAGAACTAAAGAGAGTCCGTAATTGAATAATTACGTATTTCGCGTCCCCTAGTGGACAGTTGGAGATTGCTCATCGACCTCGGATCGCCTTCTGTAAGTTTATCGTGGAGATCGATTTATTATTTCCGTTTTGTATCCTAAGTGTTCTTTATTATTTCCTTATTGACATAAGCATCCTCGTGTTATTGACCTAAGTTTATTGACCTAAGCAACCCGCGTATCCAACAGTCCTAGGTTTATTCTGATAAGTACCCTCGCGTTATTGACCTAAGTATCCTAAAATCTATTTTTTCCTCGAAATAATAGTCAAATAACCTTCAATTTTCATCCCTTAAATGGAGACTGATTATTGGTATTGCGATGCGTTTCAATCCAATATAAACGTGTTTCGAAGTTATTTGTGTGTTCTCGATTTATTTCGCTCTATAATAGTTCCAGTGTATAAGTCGAGTCAATATAATGGTCCCATGCATATAGACCATTGAATCGCCGAAGTATTGTCATCTAATAATATGTCATCTAATAAATATCGTCGAAAATTCCCATTTTCGACATCAAAATCAACAAATCGATCAAAGAATCGATTTAACCTTTCATCTTATAGCTGTTCCAGAAAATAAATTCACGCCTCATCTTATATTCCGAAGGGATTTGCGCTCGAATGTATAATAGATTCGTCTTATACGTCCTCACGTTAAATTTAAACTGTTATGATTCGTCATAACTGAATTATGTTCCAGGAGGGAACCCCTATAATCGTCCGCGATCTATCACGACCCTAAAGATTCCCTGAGCTAACAACCAGATCGCGAGAGATATCAACTTATAATTAACCACATCTATAATTAACCAACCCAGTGCATAAAAAGATATCCAGACAACAAAGTTAATGTGGATTAGTCTAATCTACGTTTCCATATTTTCATAGATCCACATTTCAGAAACCAAAAACCATGATTTTTGGTATTTTCCGAAATTATTCGTAATTACGAAAGATCTTCCCTTAAATTCTCCCGGTACAATTATGAATAAAATCTCTGAATTCACATTCAGCAAGAATGCACTCCTATGGTAGACAAATAGGAGGCATCCCAAGGTACTGTTTAAACACGACGTTCAATTAGAATCATACCGCAAAAACGTTGACATACACATATTTGACCGAACAAGCGGGTAATTATTGAATTGGGTTAAAAGCAAGGAGCCACGAGGGCTAAAATAACCGAGGGTGACCACAGTACCGAGAGCTCGAGATCTAGCACAGGTAGTGAAGAAGGTAATTTTCATGATCCTGGTCCAGAGCCAGGATCGCGGTATTTCGCACGTAACCTTGTATCCCCACCTTCAAACTAGTTATTACACTAATAACCACCCTAGAGTAATTACATTAGTAACCACCACAGGCGGTTAGGGCATGTCTGCTCATCACATGTTCATGCATAAGAAACTTCATTAAACTGTTTTTTTTTCAATATACTAAATGTTTAAAAATTTGTCAAAAATCCAAAATTGCACTTAACCCTTTCGCACCGGCTGCGGCAGCATATGTCCCAGCAACTTTTAACAAATCTGCTGGGAACTTCTGGGACACATTTTTCCCGCGGACTGGGTCCCATCAGTAGAGTAAAGTGTCAGGAATTGATTGAGACCACTCCCAATTTTTTTGCTTGTGTTGTAGCAACACTGTGAATTATTTTTTCCGCAAAAACGGGTTTTTTAGTGAAAATGTGAAATCTGAGCAACTAGTTGGTAGTATTTAAAAATTCATTGCAAACACAGAGAGTGATTGTGCCCGGCAACGAATTTAATTTGAAAATACGTAGAATAAGCTACATTTTGGTGTAAAAAAAATTAATTTTGATCAATTTTTGAGGGAGCAAATTCAAAAACAAAAACATAAATAAGTTTTATTCAATAATTTTTTGATATTTTTGAGCTGGTTTGGGTGTTATTTTTTCAAGAAATCGAAAAGAGGAAGATTTCAGTCTGTCATTAGGAATGTTTTTCTGCATATTATGTCCAAATTTCATTGAATTTGATGCATTACTCACAGAGAAATCCTCTATCAAAGGAAATTGATGTCTCAATTCTGGTAAAATTTCATAAAAATGTTAATTTTTTGAAATTTTGAGATTTTATTAGCAAAAGTGTGTTTTTTTGAAATTTTTTCTTATTTGCATCCAAAATACAAATTTTTTACATGACTTTTTGCATACTGGAATGATATTATTGGTATTGTCCCACTTGTCCCACCAATTTTTGCAAATTTTAAGCACTGCTGGGACATATGCTGTCTCGGGACAAATTTTCAAAGTCGATGGCTGGGACACATGTGTTCCCACCTCAATATCTTGAGTGTGAGTTGAGGAAAAAATCTGTAACAAACTTATGTTGCTTAGAGATGCCCAAGGAACAATTTAATGTAAAAAAATTGGAGGTGGGATGCGAAACCAATATTCGGCGCGAAAGGGTTAAACCCATTAAATTTTGGGTACAGGGATTTTTAGGACGTACCCTTTTCGATATAGTTTGGTTTCATTCAAATTGTAGGTGACCAGTTCAAAAAGTTTTCAAGTTCCATCTGATTGTAAAAAAAAAAAAAAATCACCTCCTCCTGGCGCAGAACTCGCCATCAAAATTTGTGATTTTTGAGAGCGGGAGGGGTCAAAAATGAAACAGTGGTTATTCGAGCTAATTAATTTAATTATTTATAAAAAATTCATATTCATGCATTAAACATGTTTTTTTGAATTTTTTCGACCGTCAAAAATTTGCCAAAAATCCAAAAGTGTACGTTAATCCTTAAAATTATTGGGTAGGGGGATTTTAGAACGTAACCTTTTGATGTAGTTTGGTCCTATTGAAATTGTCGGTTACCTGTTCAAAAAGCTCGTAAGTTCCATTTAATTGTAAAAAAAAATGAATATCACCTCCTCCTGGCGCAGAACTCGCCATATAAACTGGTTGATTTTAAAAGAGTGAAGGGTTGAAAATGAAGTAGTGGTCATTCGGACTGATTACGAGTACTTGCATTTGAATATTTCGAGTGCTTGAAAATTCGCCAAAAATCCAAAAATTAACTTAAACATTCAACATTTTGGATACAGATATTTTAAAAAAATACTCTATCGATGAGTTCACGACGAAAATACTTATTTTAAGAAAATTTATCATCTATGTACCCCTTAACCCATAACCCTCCGCTTATCTCACTAAGTCCAAGAAGTCCAAACATATCCCAGTCACATGGAATTGGTACCTATATTATGCAAACACAAATACACGCCAATTCAGAAAGAAACGATCCTGTTCCCTGAAGTTAAGTCTTCATCACCTTGAATCTAGCACACCCTGCATGAATAACGCCACGTGCTGGCCTGCACGAATTAAAGTTTAAGAGCCACTTTCAGGTACATTATACTTACTCGTAGTGCTATAGTATCGAAGAAAACACTAGGTCATTAGGCCGGGTATAGGTTTAGATGGGCGAATATTGAGCTAGCGAGTCGCAGTCGAGTCGTAGCGAGTACATAATTTAATATGTCGAATAAAATTTATACGCGATACGGAAACGCGGAATTCATTTAAAAGCTACTCCGACATATAAGGCTGCGTGACATTGGTGAAATTCGCTTAATACCTTTATCGCGTTCGCTATAAAAAATTTTATTACTATTCGAAACTGGGCGAGTGTTTGAGAGAGACAGAGACAGAGAAACAGTAAAAAGAGGCGTGTTGCCATATTTCCATGTATAAAAATTAACTGGCTTTTCATTGCCGCCGAATCGATTGACAGCGAGAGAAAATCGTACTCGGTGAAGACAACAGGGGTCAGGGGAGATGGGTGGTTCACTTTTACATCAACTCGACTCCCTTTTTATATTGTATATATATATAAGGATACGCGGCGTTAAACGTTTTGCCGACTGAAAAGTTCTCTCATCGTTTGAAATGGCGAACGACGAAAAAAAAAGGCACGAGAGAAAACGTCGAATGAAAAAAAAAAAAGAAGAAAATTACTCGATCGCGTAAGTACTACGAGTTATTTGTGCGAACGAGTGTATAGTAACTTACGCGTCATTTGAGGATCGAGATAGCGTAAAATATGCGATTAATGGAAGTCGTCGACGTCGCAGCGACGATGGTGGTCGCGTTCGAGCGTATACTTTTCCAGCCGGATGATTTCGTTAATAGGTATCACCTCCGGCGAACCCGTATTTTTTGTACTTTTTAATTACCAAACAACACGTCAACGCCGAGATAACCGTTTTCAAATTACCGCCAATCTACTCGTGTCGGGTACAAAGCTTAAGCTTACTCTCTCTTCGGTCGGATTAAAAGGTTAAATCCGCAATATCTTTGAAACGCAACGCAATTCATTTATCGTAGTTTCTCTCTCTCTCTGTCTCTCTCCTCGTCGACTCTCTGTTTTCCCCTTCCCTTCGCCCTGGTGGTACCTTTGGCGAAAAACCTAACGCTGCGAGATTATTTCTTCGTGCCAGCCTTAAGTACTTCAAAGGTAGGTAAGCTTTTGAAATCTTCTCGTATTAATTAGTGGTGATAATTACAAAGTACAATTTTACCCCTTAGGTGGTCCGTTTGTGTATAAACGACGAATTCAAGAGTATTGTCGTGTCGTCTCCTACTCTTCCTCCTCCGTCGTCGTCGTCGTTGCCCGATACACTGTTCTCGGTTTCTTTATTATTATCGTTTTAATAACCCGGTCGAATATGTACAGCCTCGCAGCACACGGTTACTTTACCTTTATACGGTGTGGATTGCATCGCTATTCTCTTCTCTTTTCTTTTACTTCTATCTATATGCTCATCTGCAGGTGCTCACAGCCCCCCTTCCTTTCTCTTCATGGATGTGAAATACTACGATAAAGGGTAGCTTGGTATATGGGATAAGGTATAGCCTATGGTTTCCTTTAAAATCCACTTTTTACCAGAGAGTCATTTTCAAAGCTTATAATAAGCTTGACCGTTGCTTAATATGGTAAGCTTTAAATTATTTGTTTACCTTCGTGTAAAGGATCTGTATAGAAGGATTTACTAAACCAAAGTGTGCCGTGTTCTTACCGCCGAGCTTTCCATGTTTATTGTAAATTACACATCTTTTTGATCGTAGGTATCGAGAAAATTATTTAATTTTCCTTTGGTCAAAGTGTGTTGTGGGATTACGGAAGCTAATTTGCCCCGGATAAGGTAACGTATGTAGAAGCACAAAGAAAATTCGCTTTCCGCTATACTGTTTCCGGTTTAAATATGTACAACCGATGAATTTTCATTCTCTGAACACCAAAAAAAAAAAAAAAAAAATGATGGGAAAATTGATCGATTCTGCTCATTTTTTCATCAGAGCATGGATCGCAAGATGAATAGAGTAGCTAGCAAATTTTTGAAACTTTTCCAGAATTCACTTTGTAGGTAGGTAGGTATGTGGGTTGAAATTTCACTAGAAAAATGAAATTACCAATGGTTTGTGCTTTTGAGCAATTCCTAGACATTTTTTGTTTCTAACTTGACCAAATTTTTGAAAATTTTCAAGAAAATCACCTCGAGACTCATCAAAATAGGTACCTAGTAATTTTGTGAGAGTGAAACTGCGAATGATTTATGTCTTTGAGTTCCAGAAAATTTTCAGTAACGAAAGTAGGTATCTGATAATTTTGAAAATTTTCTGTAAAATAACAAAATAGTTTAAACAATGTCAGCGAAAATTCTTGTGGTTTTTCAAAAGCAATTTCGGAAAATTTTCAGCCGATTGGAGGCTCCAGTTTCTATTGCGAGTGTCGCTTGAAAAAAGGAAATTTTTTCAAATTTAAATTCAAATATGTAATCAGATTGAAAAAACAATTAGGGATTTTCTTACCTTATAAAAGCTTTGATGTTGATCAAACTTCAAGTGCAACGAATTTTCAATGGAGAAATCCATTTAAAGAGGTTTTATTGGGCAATTTATAGACTCTAAATTGTCGATCTTGAAACCTCAAAAAAAAGAGCCACTTTTCTGCTCTATTTCAGTTTTAGGTATCCCCTTTTTGACTTAATGAACACTTTAGAAAAGCTCACAATCATAAAACGACTATCCATGATGGAAATTTCATGGTGATAATTATGTCGATACTTCTGCGCCAGGAGGATCATAAATTGAAGTCAATGTAATGTTGAAAATTTCAAATGGATGTTTTAATGGCAAACTTGAAGACCACACGGAAAGAACCCCAAAACCAGTTTTTTGCAATTTTCTCCCCCGCATTGCATTTTAGCAAAAAATATGTGGTCAGATAAAAGAATCTACGTCAAATTTCCGATCTAGTGATACTTACATTTTTTCTTTTTTGGCGAATTTTTGAGCGTTCAAAAAAATGTTTAAAATCAGTTTAATGAACTATTTTACTTTCTTATGCGCAAATGTGTATTTTTTTCAATTGAGATTGACCAGTCCGAATAACCACTACTTCATTTTTAGCCCCTCCTTCTATCAAAAATTACTAATTTTGATGGTGAGTTGTGCGCCAGGAGGAGAAATTTTTTTACATTTTTTCACAATTTTATTGAGTTCACAAGCTTTATGAACTAGTTTCCTCCAATTTGAATGAAATCAAGCTACATTGACCGAGTACCTACGCTCTGAAACTCCCGGTAGGTACCCAAAATGTCGAGTTTTAACGTTCATTTTTAGATTTTTGAAGAGTTTTCAAACATTCAAAAAATTAAAAAAATCAGTTTAGTGAATTTTTTAATGGGTGAATATGTATTTTTTCAAATGAAATTAACCGGGTCAAATGTCCAGCATTTCATGTGCCAGGAGGAGGTGATTTTTCAATTTTTTTCGCAGTTCTACGGAGCTTACGAGCTTTTTGAACCGGCATCCTTCAATTTGAATGAGACCAAGCTACATTGAACGATTATGCCCTCAAACTTCTCGTAATCGAAATTCGTCAGTTTTTCAATTTCTTTTCAAACTGTGAAAATTTAGAAAATTCAAAAAAATGAAAATTTTCATGAACTTTTTCATGCATGAATAGATATTTTTCAAATCCCATAGGGTATTACCTACTTCATTTTAAATACCCTTCTCCTTTAATAACCTAGTCATTTCATGTCAAATCAGCTGTGTTTTAGGTTCAAGTCCTCCGATTTTATTGAAAATCCTTTCCCATTGTTGAGGATTGAGCAGTGGAAGCGTTTAACAAGTTTAATATTCGTTTATTTACACGAAAGAAATATTTACAAACAATTGCAACATGGATGCGTTGCATAAAACAGATAAAAAGCTAATGAACTTTTTGTTGGAAAATCATAACATAACAAACTACAAAGTTTAGTACTGGACACAGCCAGCAAATTATCGTGAGAATTGGCGAAATACAGTTGTATTCGCTAAAATAATCAGCCAAATATTTCTACCTAACAATTCGCGACAAGACGTAATTTTTATTTTTATTTAAAAATAAAATTCGCGAGTTTGCAACTGCGAAGGTCGCAACACCGCCCCTCAGATTTACAATCACATGAATGTAAATCTGGCAACACAAAAAAAAATCATACCTAAACAGGAGGCGAGTGATAACGTAATCGTAAATAAACAAACATCATTCTAATTTTTACAAAAGATCGCGGAAACGTACAATTGATCATTAATTCCTTTAAATAATTATAAAATATAAATTATTTAGAAATACGTACACGTTTATTGACCAATATCGTATACTATCGTTATACAAAACCTATACAAAATATTTGCATCGTTTTATCGTTGAATCGTGATCAAGAAATTTGCACAAAGCAATTGGGTTCAAAAATACATTTGTATTTTGAACAAAAATACATTCGATCAACAGTTCAAATGAACTAGGAAAATCAACGTCAATTACTGTAAGTCTACTTATCGTCAACACAGAATAATCAAGTAACTTAAATTTCCAAAATAAATCTTTTATGAGATATTGTTCATGTGAACAAGTATCTCCTTCGGTTCTAATTATCATTACAGCAACAAACATTTCGATCTCTTTTAGATCACATTTACCAAAATCACCATTTATCAAATCAATAATCGAGTGATCAATAACAAAGATCACTTTCAGAAATCTGTAAGTACAAAAATTTATTTCATAATTTAATAATTCTCGTTTATATGAATGAGTATCATTTGATAGCTCATTACTGAATATTGAGTACTTTTCCAATTCGTTTGTCATTTCCAAATTTACAACATTCCAATTACCATTTATTGAGAATTTCATCAAAACCAAGTTTAATGAAAATTCAGTTAGCAGAATTTTGATCAACTGATCATTTAATTCAACTAAATCGTAAATATCACATTCAGATTCGTTATCCAAAAGTGTCAATTCGAATTTATTATCGTAATTGTGCAATATAAAATTAGCACTAATTGTACTCGTATTTATACACATCGGAATCGTTTTGGTATCCTGAAAGGAGTACTCAGCATGAGAGAATTTATCTCTAACCATTTTAAAATACATCGAGCATAAATCCACATTTAATTCATCAAAACATCGTTCTTTTTTCTTCACGTTACTACAGTTCACCATTGAGGAAAAATTCAGATGAATTTTCCTTTCGCCAATTTCACAAAAATTTGATTCAACTGAATCTAAATTATTCGTGAAAATTATTCTACCGTTTACTGCTACTTCAATGGAGCTTTGTACATCGTTACTATACATCGAATCGTTTACTTCAATTTTATCATCGCTTGATAATAAACCAATTAAACCATCAAAATCGTTACTCAAATAATTCACAGTTGTAAATTTATTTGGATCACAATTTTCCTTTCTCGTTTTTGCACAATTATTAACAGTGGTCATTTCAAATTCAAGACCATTTAACAAACTGTTTTGATCGGTTTCACTAACATTGTTTTTCATTTTCGTATTGATACTACATTTCACACTGATCGTATGATCATGTACTTCAACATTCAACATTTCGTTCACCAAACTATTACCAAAATTATTCACATGCGATGCCGCCCCTACGTTGGAGCTTTCTATAAAACCGTTTCTATTTTCACAAACATTTACATTATTATTAAATAAATTCAATTTCAAATCACCTGATTTGAATTGAGTATTTTTAAAACCGTTTTCTAACTTTAAATCGTTTACAAAATCGCGTAATAAATTATGATTCGAATTCACTAAATAATTACAATTCAATTTACCAAGACTAACATTCGTTTCATTTTTTAGTTTTGAAATACCTGTTGGCGAATCGGATATCTTTTCATTCTTGTCTGGGCCACTCTTATTCATCACTGTATTTGTCTCTTTCGTTTGAATTTTCGTATTCGGACTCGGATCATTTCTGCCACTGCCGCTGCTCGTAATCGGGCCATTTCCGTCTATCAACTGACCAAAATTTTCGTCGCTCATTTCATTGGATTCACCATTTATACCATTCGTTTCGTCGTTGAAATCACTTACACGTCGCTTAAAAATTTCAACTCGTTCTCGTCGTATTTCGTCTTCGTAAAATTCGTTCTCATCTTTGCATTGAGCACTTACTTTGCTGCACACAGCAATTCGACTATCACCCAGAGTAGTCGGAGAATCTTCCAAAGATTCTTTACCGGTTTCATCAACATTGCACGGAGCATTTACTTTGTTACTCAAAGTACTTCGACTATCAAACAGAGCAGTCGGAGAATCTACACAGGATTCTTTACCGGTTTCGTCTCGTTTCTCATTCTCGTTTTCATATAATAAATCAGACTCCTTTAAATTAACTTTTAAAGTGTCGTCATTACAATCGAATTCATTATCGTTGCTCGTAATATTCAAAATTGTAGGCTCACTATGCCTGGGCTCACAAATATGCCCTTTCAGAATCATAGGCTCACTTCGATGCCTTTCTTGGGGCTCTCGAAATTGCCTACTTGGACAATCACGGAGATTGTCTGCAACGTCTCCATCATTACGGTTCAAAAAGATCGCGTCATAACCGATTTCTACAGCATCACAAACGGAATTAAATTTCAAGGCGTTTTTCGTTTTTCGAACTATTCTTTTTAGAAAAGAATCGGCGCGGCGTGAATAAATCGCGGAAGACATGTCGATTTTGCGTAGCCCTCCGACACTACATAAATTAAAAATTTCGAAAAATTGTTTTTACTCACGTTTCATTCGAATCGCGAATTTATTTGCGCGGAACGTATTTTTAAAACAACTACGCTCTGCTACCATGTTGAGGATTGAGCAGTGGAAGCGTTTAACAAGTTTAATATTCGTTTATTTACACGAAAGAAATATTTACAAACAATTGCAACATGGATGCGTTGCATAAAACAGATAAAAAGCTAATGAACTTTTTGTTGGAAAATCATAACATAACAAACTACAAAGTTTAGTACTGGACACAGCCAGCAAATTATCGTGAGAATTGGCGAAATACAGTTGTATTCGCTAAAATAATCAGCCAAATATTTCTACCTAACAATTCGCGACAAGACGTAATTTTTATTTTTATTTAAAAATAAAATTCGCGAGTTTGCAACTGCGAAGGTCGCAACACCCATCGAAATTGAATTGCTCAGGAATGCTGAAATTTGAAAAAATCTGTTTGCGTCGCAGTGTTCTGAAATTTTTAAGAGTAGGTAATTTCGAAATTTTTGTCAACAACATTAATTGAAAAGTGTAAATTTGAGTTGTTTTTTTTTTGGAAGCTGAATTTTTAAAAACCTTATTTACAAATTTTGGAGGTTTGATTTAATAATTTGAAATAGGAACCCAAAGAGCACACATTTTTATGATTACAACCAATAACCATAAACCTTTCTTGATGGGATTTGCAAAACAATTTGTAGTGGGAAGGGGGATACAGAGCTCCAGAATTTTGGTAAAAAAGAAAGAAAAAAAAAAGTCAAATACTATACCTACATATGACATGGTTTTATACGTTTTTGAGGGTGCTAATTTTTTCAAAGTGCTTTCACACCATTCCAATACGTTTTCAACAGTTTTTCACCCATTTTTTGGCAACTTTTATCAATGTTTCTTTGAATGTTTTTATGCACATTTATTTCAATACGTTCTTATTCTGCTTAATAAAAGTACTTACTTATATTTTCATGCACTTTTTTTTTGCTTTTCTAAGATTTTTGCAAAATTTGATACTTTTTAGAATTACTTCGCATAACTTTATCACGTTTTAAACACTTTTTTCATGTATTTTTGGAAAAATTTTACAGAAATTTCGTCATTTTAGGGTAATTTTCAGTGATTTTAATCCCTCCGAGTAATTCTATAGAAATAATTTTAACACGTTTTCCAAACATTTTTGACAACTTTCATTAAAATGTTGCCACTTTACGCATTTTTCCAATGATTTTAGTGCATTTTGGAGTATTTTGACATTATTTTTACACTTTTATAATAATTATGTTTTTTTACTGACTCTCTCATTCTCGTTAAAATACTACAAAGAGTCCTGTTCTTCAAATCTGAAATTTTTTCAGAATCTCACGACTTTAAAACAGTCTATTTTTAAAGCTCGAAAAAATTGTTTTTGGTTGGTATCCATTCTGGATACTTTTTTATTGGCTTTATGAACGCTTCAGATAATCCCACAATTATGAAACTTATCCACAATGATAATTTTCCATAATAATCGTATCGGTATTTCTGCGCCAGGAGGAGTTTCAATTGTGATCAATTTGATGTTAAAATGGATTTTTTAATGTAAAATTTCGCTAACCGAGCTTCGTCTTTTTTAAAATCTTACTTGAAAAAGTCCTGGTTTACCAAACTGAAATTTTGTTAAACATCTTGGGACTTCCAACTGCCATTTCATTTTCTTTTAACATAATCCCACTGCAGTGGCGTTTTATACATGAAAATATTCTTTTTCGATTTTTGATTACTTCGCCCACCCTACAGTAATCCAAGTTTATGAAAAAAAATCTCTGAAAATTTTATTCTCCCTCCCCCTCTCTCAACTTGAAATTAAGTAATTCAAAGCCCTCCAAGGTCTTAAAAAAAAAATTGAAATTGTTACAAATTTTCCTTCTAATCCTTGAACTCGGTAAATTTTTATTGGAAAACCACTTTTTAAAAGTTTTGATCTCCCCCTTCTATGGTCATGATGAAAAGTGGAAATTCAGATTTACCCAAAATATAAGACAAAAAATTTAAAAAGTTGACAATTTACATGCTTTTACATCCTATTCTTTAGATATGTTTTTTTCCACCAGAAAAGCATTTCTCAATAATTTTTTCTCCCCTCCCCCCACACACACACGGTAAAAATTGGAATTTAAGCCTTTTTAAAAAGTACAGATGAGTAAGAAAAATCAAAAAACTTGAATTTTCAAAAATAGGGGGGGCTGAATTTTTGTACGCAGGGCTTTTCAGGAGTTTTTCGATTTCTTGAGTACGAGTTTGTGATGTACGTACCAGTCGAATCCAATGTAATCTTCCTGTCCTTTGTGTATCCGAAGCTCCCCCCCCCCCATTAGTTTTTTTCAATATAGCTCTAAACGTGGCAATTTTCAGACAAAAGTAGTCATCATTAGTAATATTCTGCTCCAAAATTTCTTGTTAAATCCCACGGTTCCACAGCATGAGTATGAGGGGGGGGGGGGGGGTTGAAAATTGTTTTGGAGTCATTTCAACTCATTATCTCCAACATAGGTACTTTAATTTTAGCGACATGATTTTTTTTTCCGATGAACCCTCTAGTGTACTACGTTACAAACATTGTTGGGGGGGGGGGTTGGGCTGTGGGAAGGTTGTTCTTGAAAGAATAATTACTTATCTAGAAGTATTCTGCTTGGAGACGAAAAATTTTCAAATAATTCGTAGAGGAGAAGGTACAATTATGGACCCACGTACAAATATGGACCCCCCATGATTTAGTGTACAACCACTAGTGCTACGGTCATGCTGGGTACTAAAAATTATACTAGTAGTGTAGTATCGATGATCCATGTACTTATTTCGGATCCATGCAAACTTGGGTGTCTCTCATCAGCAATTGTTTTTTTTGCGCATTATTTTTTTCCCAATGGAAAATTTTACAAGTTTTTCATTCAGTAATATTCATCAACTTCAAATAAAGTTTGGGGAAAAAAATATTAGCGAAGTAAGTAGCTTACAATGTGTACTTTCAAAATATACTTTCATATTTGTCTGTAGGTACTTCAACTGATTTTCATAATTTTTTTCATTTTTCATAAACTGCGCCGATTTTTTTAATGGGTATAAATATGGACCCCTAAATTTTTTTACCTAATTTTGATTCAATATTTTTTAGAATGTCGAGAAAAGTGTTATTAACAAAGAAGACGAGTCCAAAGTGTCGAAAATTGAACCATGATTTTTTCATTTTTCATAAACTTAGACAATTTTTTGCATGGGTATAAATATGGACCCCTAAATTTTTTTCATCTAATTTTGATTCAATGGTTTTTAGAATACAGAGAAAAGTGTTTTTAATAAAGAAGACAAGTCCAAAGCATCAAAAAACATCTTTAAATAAATTTTTGTTCAATTTTCTGAAATTTTTATTCATTTTTTGAGGGGGTCCATATTTGTACCCGAGTTCATATTTGTACCAGTTTATGTCACTTTTCTAAATTTCAAATTTCTCCATGAGTTTTCAACAAAATTTTTTTTTTTACACAATATACCTACTAGAGTTTTTGGCCCTTCGAATGGTATATTCGAAAAAAAATTTAATAATTTTTTCTACCCTCTAAAGCCAAAAAGCTAGAGGGGGTCCATATTTGTACCTTCTCCTCTACATTTTTCAATTTTTGGCAAATTTTTGAGCGTTCAAAAAATTCAAGAAATTATTCTAATGAACTTTTTTACTTTTTATGCGCAAATATGTATTTTTTTCAATTGAAATTGACCAGTCCGAATAACCACTACTTCATTTTTAGGCTCTCCTTCTATCAAAAATCACTCATTTTGATGGTGAGTTGTGCGCCAGGAGGAGAAATTTTTTACATTTTTCACAATTTTATTAAGCTTACGAGCTTTATCAATTAGTTTCCTCCAACTTGAATGAAATCAAGTTATGTACATCGACAGAGTATGCCCTAAAACTCCCAGTACCCAAAAGTTTACGTTCATTTTTGGATTTTTGACGAGTTTTCAAACATTCAAAAAATTGGTTTAATGTATTTCTTAATGCATGAATACGTATTTTTTTCAAATGAAATAATTTGGGACGAATGACCACTACCTACTTTATTTTTAACCCCTTCCCTTTTTAAAAACCATCAGTTTTAATGGCGAGTTGTGCGCCAGGAGGAGGTGATTTTTTTTCTTCTTTTTTTCGCAGTTAAATGGAGCTTACGAGCTTTTTAAACTGTCGTCCTTCAACTTGTATATGAAACCAAGTTCACTGTAGGGTTTCTACTTTTTTCCCAATGATTTGAATGCATTTTAGATTTTTTATAATAAGTTTCCTAAATACATTTCTGCGCCTGGAGGAGTGTCATTGAAATCAAAAGTGATACTGAAATGGATTTTCAAATGTACAACTTCATTACTCATCTCTGTCCCTCTCCCATTCTTGTTAAAATATTTCAAAAAGCCCTGCTTTTCAAATCTAAAATTTGTTCAGCGTCTCAGGACTTCAAATAGTCAATTTTGAAAGCTCGAAAAACTTATAAGCTTAGGTACTTTTTTGGTTGGTATCCATTTTGGATAGGTATATACTTTTTTATTGGCTTTATGAACGTTTCAGATGATCCTACAAATTATGAAACATACCAATAATGACAATTTTCCATTATAATCGTATTAGTATTTCTGCGCCAGGAGGAGTTTAAATTGTGATCAATTTGGTGTTGAAATTAATTTTCTGGCGTAAAACTTCGCTACCCCCGCCTTCGTAATTTTTCAAATACTTACTTGAAAAAGTCCTGGTTTCCAAAACTGAGATTTTATCAGGCATCTTGGGACTTCTAACTGACATGTTTTCTTCTTTTAACATAATCCCACTGATGTGGCTTTTTATACAATTAATATTACGTGTTCCTGAAAATATTTTTTTCTATTTTTGTTTACTTACTTCGCCCCTTTAAGTTGTCCTCATATAGATATAAAGAAAAATTCCCCGAATATTTCACCCCCTCCCTCTCCCCCTCCCACAACCAGGAATTGAGTGATTTGAAGCCCTCCAAGGTCTCAAAAAAATTCAATTTTTACTGCTTGAACTTGGCAAATTTTCATCGGAAAACCACTTTTCAAAAGTTTTGATCTCCCCCTTCCATCATCATGATGAAAAATGGAAATTCAGATTTACCCAAAATATAAGACAGGAAATCAAAAAAGTTGACAATTTACATGCTTTTACATCCTATTCCTTAGATATGTTTTTTTTTCACCAGAAAAGCATTACTCAATAATTATTTCTCCTCCCCTCCCCACACACACGGTAAAAAACTGGAATTTGGGCCCTTTTAAACAGTATAGGTGAGTAAGAAAAACCAAAAAACTTGAATTTTCAAAAATAGAGGGGTTGAATTCTCATATGCAGGGATTTTTAGGAGTTTTTCAATTTCCTGAGCCCCCCTTCCTATTCGTTTTTTTCAATATAGGTTCGAACGTGATGACTTGAAGACAAAAGTAGTGATTATTTATAATATTCTGATCCAAATTTTTTGTTTAATCCCACGATTCCACCGCAGAGGTATGGAGGGGGGGAGCTGTTGGAAATTGTTTTGGAGTCATTTCAACTCAAAATCTCCAACATAAGTACTTTAATTTTTGCAACATGTTTTTTTTTCGATCAACCCTAATATTGTGTAGGTTACCAACATTGTTGGGGAGGGGGGCCAAGGGAAAGCTTTTTTTGAAAAATAACTATCTAAAAGTAGGTAGTTACGCTGCTTGGAGATAAATTTTAAAAAAATAATTTGTACCTATACAGACCGTCAATTTTTCATTTTTTTTGATATTTTTCAACTTTGGGAGCTGCATGCAAATTGGTCAACATCATCTGGAGGGCCAAGGGAAGGGTTTTCTTGAAAATGTGGTTATTTAAAAGTACTCTGCTCAGAAACGAAACATTTTCAAAAACTTTGTATAGATATCAATTTTTCATTTTAGAGAGGGGGGATAGTTATATCTTTTTTCGACTTCGAGGGGCTTTAAATAAGGGAACAAACAGCATTTGGAACAGAGGGATGGTTTTTCTTAAAACTCTGCTTATTTAGAAAGATTCTGCCCACAAATGAAAAATTTTCAAAAAATTTCCACAGACATCAATTTTTCATCTTTTTTTTACATATTTTCCCCAAATTTGTGGAGAGGGGGGATTCATACAAGAGAGTCGACATCATTTGGGAGTTCAATGAAGGTTTTTTCTTGAAAAGAGGGTCATGTAGAACAAATCTAATGTTTAAATGAGGACTATTTTCAAAAAAATTTCCAGATTTTGATTTATTCTCACTTTTTCTGATATTTTTTTTTTTCAATTTTTGAACACTTCTTTCTAGAGGGGGGGGGGGCAATATGATTTGAAGGGCTGCGGAAAGTGTTTTATTGAAAAAAGGGATTGTTTAGAAAAATTCTGAAGCAAGAACAACGAATTTTGATGAAGTGAATTTCAATCTTTTTTTTTTGGATTTTTTTCAACTGGTGGGGGGGGGGCTACCATCACCAGTTTATTGCAGTTACAGGAAAAATAAAAAATAAGGAATTATTTTCTCATCCGAGGTAAGAACTTTGGAAAGGGGAGGTGGTGGAAAATTCCAACTTTGCAGTATAAGGCACACCTCAGTACTCGTGATTAGAAATATACATAGAAACCCTTTCTCTTTACTTACTGTAAGTATTGTGGTTAATTTCACTCGCGTTTGTAATTTGATTCGACTTGGTGAATTTTTCCCAACAACACGATATGAAAGGGGTAAAAGAGCAGGGCAAGGTAGTTGGTGTTTTGACGCGCGAGTCGTGGCTACTGGGACCTGGTTCGGGTCCCCTATCCTAGTCCTATACGTATATGTGAGATGGCTTTAACGACTTCGGACGTATGGTCTAATAATCCGACATGCGGTAATAAAATATTACCCGCCGGGTGGCCTATAAGCCTGTGCTGCCTAGGCTCGGCGTACTTGGGTAAAATTCGGTCGCTATACATATATATGGCGCTGCATCGGCATCGTCGTCGTAGTAGCAGCAGGCAGAGGCAAAGCAGGCAGAGGCAAAGCAGGCAGCAGGCAGCAGGCGAAAATGTTTTATAAAAGCACGCCCCTATGTGATGTGTTTATAAATCGATGTTGAGTTTTCTTATATTCCCCATCATCGCCGAAGGCTGTCAAAAATTACGTTAAAGTTTTACTACGACCTTGGCCACCGCGCGGTAAGATACGCAGGACTACAGTCTATCCTTTACTCCTTTGTTTTGTATTCGGTTGCCGATCCCTTCGCGCCTCGGCGCGGCTTTCCGCTGCCACCCCCCTCGTTCCCCTCTACCCCTCCCCCCCCACATATACTTTGTAAATCCCATCGGACCCGGCTCCACCATCACCACCACCACCGCTGCACCGCTGCGCTCTCTCGACCATCCCTACCCTGGCCGCGTCTCCTCCCTTATCTCTGCCGAATCCTTTCTCGCTTCAATTGCCGGATAGCCGAATTCCCTTTTCTGGGCACTTACGCTTCCTTACCCTGCGCCTTTACCTAAGGATCAAGCCGCCGTCCGTACACCTCTCCTCTTCTTCTTGCTGCCTGTGCTGCCTGCCTGCCTGCTGCCTTTGCTGCGCTCTCTTCGTCGTTCGCTCTCGCTCCGGCGTCGCCACCGCCACGTCCTAGTCCTAGTCGTCGTTTTACTATCCGTGTCGGGAGTTTTACGCTAGCCGTTTTTCACCATCCCCGAATCCTGCTGTAGGTACACTACACGGTGCCAGTCGTTCGGGTTTTCGCCAACATGATACTCTTCGTCGTCGTCGCCGTCGTCGTTAACGCACACACAGCCGTTCGGGTGTTCGAGTCGTCAGATTGTTGATTTTTTTTATTATTTTTTTTCTTTATTCACCTAGAGCTACGTACACGTACCTGAATCGTACGTACTACTTTCCAATCGCACCACCACCGGTTTCCCAACATATCATTATTATATAGTCTTACGTACGTGTACTCGTCGTAGATCGCGTATATATTCATTATCATCTGTTTATTTACGTAATTTTTTTTCGCCCTAGTGAGTTCTTATCAGCTCGTATTGTCGAATCGTTTCGTTCTCGTTGTTCGATGCTGTATAAATTTTTCCTACGTAAATAATCTCTTCTTTTTTTTGTTTTTTTTTTGGTCGATGTACGCTACAAATTGCGCGTCGAATTCGTAATCGTTGCATATCAGCACAAGTTGCCATCATTTTTTATCACTCGTTATTTTATTCTTCGTTATTGTTGTTTTTTTTTTTTTTGGTGTTCCTAGAATTAATTTGTTCTTATCTATATGCATGTTTTGCACTCCTACTACATCTTTACTCGCCATCTATGAAATGGAGATATCTGCAGCAGCAGTCGATGAAATCGTATTAGCGTGCCGGATGCGTTAATCGAGTATCTATTTTCATGTCCGCTGTTTGCCCCGTGTTATCGGATCGTTCACTCGTAATTATGTTCGTTCGACGAGTGATCGAATACTGAAGTTTTACGTGAATTTACGACCATAAACGATGAACTGGACGATCATCGTGAGGCGGATGACGTAGGATTTGACTCAGATTGATCTCCTTCTCTGGCCGGATCGGTTCGATTGAGATTTCGTGCCGATTTTCTCGTCACAGTGAGTATCGTTATGTACAACTACGCGTATTTATAGATTAGTATACGAAAAGGTATGGTATTCTCACAGCTGATCACTTAGCATTCCCTGGCCATAAAAAGCCACAGATAGCGATATGCAATACGATGTAGGTAGTGGAAGATTTCTAAAATACTCGAATTGCAGTACCTATACTTGATTGTTTTCATATTGTAACCTCCCCCCTGCCCATTCCTCCCACACTATCACTCACCATGAAAGTACAAGGGCTTTTTACAGATTGGCTCGTGAGTGGATATACACAGAGGTGTGACGAAATGATGTGTCTTGGAGTGGTGAGGGGAGAGGGGACGACTATTTTCTGAACTTTTTACCCCAGACCCCCCCCCCCAGTATTTTTCACGCTAATTAACCAAATGTGCTTCGAACGAATTTTGGAAGGGAGAGGGACACAAAAATGTAGAATAACTAACTTTCAAATGTACAAAAATGATGCTTTTTGCACTTGACAAGTTGACAAAAAATACTATTGTTCTATTTCGAGGTTGGTAGGTAGGTACTTAGGCGAAATCCAAAATGAAAAATTTGACATTTTTTTTGTATTTTTTTTTTCAACTTTCTGGCCTTTTGAAATCAAATTCAAAAAGAGAACAGAACGTGTTCGAAAAGCTTCAGAAAATTTACAATTTGCGAAGTAAAAAAAAATCATTTTCGATATAAGAAGTTTCAAAGCCAAAATTTTGGGGTTATTGATACTTTTTTTTACACCGGTTCCAACCCTTAAATTTCCAAAGTTGATTTTTCATTATTGAAAATTTTTGAAAAATTGTGAAGTAGAATTCAAATCTGTCCAAGCCAAGCGAGAGCAAAAGCTTTGAAAAAATTGATGAGTAATTCGAAAAGTAAAATAACGGATGCAAAATGTTTATTTTTATGACCTCAACATTTAAAAATGTTAACAATAGTTTTCAGGAAATTATACCTAATATGTAGTTGCAAGAACAGAAATAAAGGCTCGAGCGAAGCGAAGGCAAAAGATTTCAAAAATTAATGATTTTTCAAAAAAAAAAACAACACATAATTTTCGATGTGAGAAGTCAGTTTCTCAACCCTTCAACTTCGGCCAGACAAACGTTAAACAACATCATTCTTGAGTTTTTGATGATGCAAAAAGTTGGTCTCAAAAATTCACAATTCTTCATTTTTTTCAGGACAAAATTTTTAAACTTTCAAAAACAAACAATTTTGGCAAAAATTAGAAATTATTGTTTTCGAATTTACGTTGAAAAGTGGGATATTTTTTGATATTTTGGTAGAAATTGGGATTTTCAAGCAGTTTTGACTAAAATAAGTAAAACAATATCTATTATTTTTGGTATGAGAAATCAATTTTTCTACTTTTCAATTTTGGCCGGAGAAAGAAAAAGAAAAATTTTGCGAGGGTGAAAAACTTTCGAAAATTTATGATTCAAGAAGTAGAAACCTATTGTTGTTGGCAATTTTTTGATTTTCTCTGTTTACACAATTTCTTCCCAATTTTCTCAGATTTCCCAACGGTTTCCAAACCAGCCATTTTTTTCTAAAAATTACCTACTTTTCGCCTAAATTTTTCTGTCTGTTGGGGGTGGGGGGCGAGAAGGGTGAGACACCCTCCACCAACCTCGTTAGGCACGCCTCTAGATGTAGGTAGATATACTTAATAGGGTTGATTACAAGAAGAAAAAATGTTGGGAATTTTGGCCAAATTGAGATGAAGACCTTCATTTTTAGTTTTGAAAGTCTCTCAGAAAAAAGTTTGGTTCTAGAGGAAAGATATGAATTTTTAAGAAGCGAGAATTTTCGAAAAAATCGTTATGTTTTCGCTCTCGCCCTTACCCAACCTGTTCTAGGGAAAATGGTTCAGTTTTGGAGGATAATATTTAGAATTCTGCGTCGACCTAGGTCATTGCCATTAAAATCCAAGACCACTATTAGGGTTCTACTGAGTGGTTGAAAATTTGCAAATCGCTTGGATAGTTCTCAAAAAAAAAAAAAAAATGTAAAATTTGGTGTAAGTAATTTCAAAAAAAAAAAAAACAAACTGTTTTTCAGAGTTAGGTACCCATGACAACAAAATTTCAGAATAATTTCTGTATTTGCAATAATACCTACCTCTAAATTACAAAATTTTACATTGTTTGTCAGACCTACAAATTTTCAAATCTATTTTAATAAATTCCATATGTGACCCGCTCTGACAAAACCGACCGTTTCGACAAAAAAAAGTGTCCAAAATAATGATGTTTAAAATGAGTTTCAAGGGTTGAAAGATCAGATTTTTGAGAAAAAAACATTTTTTGAAATTTTGTCGAAATGGTCGGTTTTGTCAGAGCGGGTCACATATTGGTTGCCTTCAAATTATGAAATGTTCAACGAATTTTTGGAATTCACATAGTTCCTCTAATTACAAAATTTCAAATCAATTTTGATTTTCACAACTTTGCATTATCGTCTCCAAATTACTTCCTTAGAACTTTTGTCGGATGAAAAAGAGGAAGAGGAGGAAGGAATAAATGAACAAAGAACTAAACAAACATATTCGCAAACGCATGCAACGCATCATTTTACAAAAGAGCTAAGTACCTATGAGAAAAGTAAACAAAGCGCATATTTCGTGATTCATTAAAATTTCAATACGTATTTCTGCTTATTTTCTCAATGGTTGGATATCTAAGCCTTGATTTTCTGGGACAACCAAGCGTTCTTCGATAAAAATGCAAATAATAAGGTTGATTGAGTACCTATGAATTTTTTAAAATTTACCTAAATCATTTACACATTTTTTATTTCTTCAAATTGCATATTGTTTTTTTTTATATTTTTGAAATCAAAAACAATTCCGACTCCAGCTCACCACCATTCATATTACCTAAATCTAATTTAAATTTTTCAAAAAAAAAATCCTCGTTAAAACAGTTTTAAATGAAGATAATTATACTTGACTGCGTGTATTAGAAAACTATTCCCTATTTTGCATTTTCTCCATAGCCCATCCCATCTTTAGAAGCAAGAAATGAAAAAATTATATTTATTCAAAATTGTCCCATTTCTGCATCAGGATTCGTCGAATATCCTCTTTTCAAAAAAACCCTCGTTTCCATCCTTCGAACTATTTCAGTCCTTTGGTATGGAGTCCCCCCCCCCCTCGTTGCCAAAAAAATGTGGAAAAAATCATTAAGTAAGCAATTTTTGAAAATTTTATTTTTTGTGTCAGAGCACTTCTAAATACTTGACTCCCTTTTCAAGAAAGAATTTTTTTTGGTCCCCCAAACAATGTTGATCCCCTTGTACGGAGTACCCTTAAAATTGGACAAAAAGAATACGTTAGTACGTATATTGAAGTCCAAAAAAAACTTTTTAAAATTTTTGATGAGAATCTTTCTTAATAACTTCCTTAACTTCCTTTTCAATAGAATGCCTCATTGAGCCCCCCCCCCAGGAATGCTGGTCCTCTTATATGTATAGAGCCTCTTAAAATTGGGAAAATTCCAAAAATAAAATAAATAATGTAAGTAGATAGGTAAATTCTTTTCAATTTTCAATTTCTGCGTCATGAATTTTTTTACCTCATTTTCAAGAAGAATCCTCCTTTGTTCTCTTAGTTTTGATCCTTCACTATACTATGTACTTGCAAAGTAGGATGTAGGTAGAGGGCTCCATATACAAGTGAACTAAGAAATTTCTCAAAAATTCTAGTCTGCCATCTCCCAACTTGGACTCGAGTCGTGCTGGAGGCCTTCCAGTTGAAAAAAATATTTAAAAATCCAATTTATCCGGAAATTCCCCATTTTTGTTACAAAATTTGTTTAAATAATCGTATAAAAAAATCTCCTCGCCCACTAAACAACGTCAATTCCCTTGTACGCCCCCCCAAATAATA
Source organism: Planococcus citri (assembly GCF_950023065.1). Classification (NCBI taxonomy): domain Eukaryota; kingdom Metazoa; phylum Arthropoda; class Insecta; order Hemiptera; family Pseudococcidae; genus Planococcus; species Planococcus citri. Next base: position 14,721,654 of record NC_088681.1, read on the forward strand.
ATACTTAAATTTTTCATTTCTGGTCAAAATATTTTTCGACAGAATTCCTAAACTCCCTCGCCTCAAAAACAATATTGGTCCTCTATGCTGCCATTCAAGCTAAAAAAAAATCTAAAATTAAACCCTGTTAACATTTTTCATTTTTTTAAATATATTTTCCGGCGCTAAGGGGCTCTGTATCTGGAGACTAACATTGCTTAGGGGACCAAAGGGGGTTTTTTCCTGAAGAAGGAAATTATTTTGAAGGATTCTGAGCAAAAATAAAAATTTTTTACAGACTTTTTTTTTTAGGTAAGTAGGTAGGTATAGGTAGGTAGGTATGTTTTTTAATTTTAAAGGGCTTTCTTAATTATAAAGATTCCAATTTTTTTTCGAGGGCCAAGGAAGATACTTTCTTTAAAATAAGATTAGGTATTTTATAAAATTTGGACACAGAAATGGAAAGTTTTCAAAAAATTCCGACGATTTCGATTTTTATTCTTTTTCAAAAATTTTTTTACTTGAAGGAGGAGGACCAAAGGGGAGAGTTTTCTTGGAAAATGGATTATTTAGAAGGATTCCGATGCAGAAATTTAAAAAAATTCGATAAATTTGAATTTCTTAATTAAAAAAATTTTTCAATTTGAGGAGCTCCTAGAACCATTTTGTGGAATTTGATGGGAAATCAGAAAATAAATCAGAAAATATAGAATTATTTTCTCATAATATCCAACTACTAATGGGAGAGGGGTGGGGGAGGGGGATTGTACCACAACAAGCAAAATTTCGAAATACATATGAGCCACCCTATAACCTTGCAGTTTTTTTCATTTTCTCAACTTGAGGAGCCCGTAAAACAATTTTTTTTAAGTTGATGGGAAATCAGAAAATAGGGAACTATTTTGTTTAAAAAATAAAATCCAGCAACTCATGGATGAGTGGGGGAGGGGGATTCGATCGCAAAAAGCGAAACTTCGAAATAAGAGCCACCATAACCCTGTATTTGGAGCCGGAGCAAATATCATGTTATAGGTCTCTTTCCCAAAGCAGAAGCTATATTGAGGGATTTCTTGGTGGGGGGGGGGGAGGGTTCGACTGTTGTGGGAGAAAAATATCAAGTTTTGCCAATTAGTATAATAATTCATAAGACCGATGAGAATTTTTATTTTATTTTTTGAATTTTTAGAGGCCTCAAATGTGAAATTTGTTCATTCTGAAACGAAAAACAAATTGACCCGAGCGAAGTAATCGCGAGAAATTTTAAAAATTTTGATTTAGAGGGCCTAAAAACGAGTTTTTTTACGAGAAGTTTATTTTTTTGTTTGGTTCTTAAAATTTTAGAATTTAAATGATGTGTTGATTTTGAAAAAGAAGAAAGAACAGGTTCGAGAGAAATGATGGCAAAAGTTTTCAAAAATTTGTATTTTGAAGGTAAAAAACGGTGTTTTTTTTTAAATGTGAGGACGAGCAGTTTATTTCTTGCCTTTTAAAATTTTTGAAAAATGAAATAGAACGGGCCCAAGCAACAGCGAAAGCTCTCGAAAATTTATTTTTCGAGGAGCATAAAAACGATGTTTTTTGCGAGGAGTCTATTTTTTGGCTTTAAAACTTGATTTTTTTTAGAAATTTCCATCTTGAACTCGAAAAAGAAATAATTACCAGTTTGAAAATTCGAATTTCAAGATGTAAAAAACAATGTTTTTTTTTCACCACACAGATCCTTATTTTGCAGGCCCTTCCAGAAAACGCGAACCCGGGGCGAACTGCCCCCTTTGCTCCCTCTCGACGGTCTGTAAATGTTGAAATAATAACACTTCATAAGCAAAATTATTCCATAAATTCTCCGCATCGAAGAATAACATAAATAGTCACGAGGTTTCGATACACACGTCTCGTTTATCAATTGTTCTTGCCAACGTCTATATCCTATAATTTTCAAATCGAATACGACGACGACGATGAACCTCCCTCAATGTAAATTCCATTATACGTACCTACCTATAACGATACCATAAAATGGAAAACACCCCTAAACGTGATGTTTAACCTTATTAGTACACAAAACCTCATCATCATCACCATCACCATCATCACCATCATCAGCAACATCGTCGACGTCATCATCGTTTTCACCATTATTACGAGTATTATTAACTAACCACGAAAGAAGAGCAGCAATTTCGACATTACAAAAATCTCTCTCTGTCTCTGCATACCTAACTTAAGAATGACGACGAGTATGACTGAAACAGGCAAAGAGGGAGTCTATATCGAGGTAACAATGCCAAGGATGTTGTAAAAACACGGTAATTATTGCGCGTCTGAAAAGCCAGCGTCGTATAATGAGTAATTAAGAGTTAGGTACTTGGAAAAGACGTGTCGACGTCGGGGGCTGGGGCTGAGCAAGAAGCAAAGCTGCATGCCTCATGTTCGTACATATTCTCTCCTTCTTGTTTGTGGTATTGATTTAAACAAAAACTCAACAAGTCTCGTAATAGTAATTTTTTCTGTCAGCATGTTCGCCCCTCATACTCGTATAGTAGGTATGTTGTTGCAATGTAGTACATTCCTACCTACAATATAATGCTACCTATACAAAAAGTAGGTCGCAGAATGGTGAAAATTTTTACCACCGACGTCAGTGCGGCGCGCATCAGTTTTTTTTTTACATGTTCTTTCGTCTTTTTAATAAGGAAACAGAAACAACTTAAAGTATATGATTTTATTCGAATAAATACCGAATAAGTTTACGCTCATTTCGCCACCATTACAGTTGCTCGATTCGTTGAAAAGTCTACCTATATCTTATCCTGGTGTAGGCATTTTCCCCCGAAGTACGTGGATTTTCATGTAGTGGGTATCGATTAGAAACTATTTTGTTTTCGAAACAGTTGGAAAAAAACTTTTTTTGATATTCGATTCGGGTTATGGTATTACGTGTTCGTAAAGTTGGTCAATAGTAAAAAGTTGAAACTTTTTATGAAAAGTTATAATTTCTGTTACTTATTTTTTTTCACAATATATTATGCAATAAAATCGATACATTTACCTGCCTCACATCGTACTTATTGTGAAAAGTCTATTCCAACCTTTATTTTTTGTTACCTTTTTTTTTTTTTTTTGTTGCAGATTCTTACGAAAGATATGAGAATCAATTTTCAGCTGGCGATTCGCATCGAGCTAACCGTAGTAAACAGGGCGTAATCATGTACCGAACGCTGCAAACAATCTGTTTGTTTCTACTGCTGATGCTGAGCTGCGATGGTAAATCGCACAGCGAACCGAAAGATAACCTTGGCCATAAAAAGCCCCTACAATCGGATCCCTTGATAGTGGAAACCAAGAGCGGCCTCATAAGAGGGTATTCGAAATTCGTGCTCAATCACGAAGTACACGCTTTCACCGGTATACCTTTCGCCAAACCTCCTACGGGACCGTTACGTTTCCGCAAACCTGTACCGGTCGAGCCTTGGGAAGGTATCTTGAACGCTACCAAATCGCCCAACAGCTGTTACCAAGAGAATTACGATTATTTTCCCGGTTTCGAGGGAGAAGAAATGTGGAACGCTAATACCGAACTGTCCGAGGATTGTTTGTACCTGAGTATATGGGTACCGCAGAAGCTACGTATTAGACATCATGGAGATTCGGGCGAAAATGGCAAGAAACCTAAAGTAAGGATTATGAAGTTTTCAAACCCATAGATATTATTAGGTATATTTTTGGACTTTTTTTTTTTTTTGGGTGTTTGTAAATTACTTGATTATTACACCCGTCGTATGAGATTTAAATCGAGTTGGTAAGGTCAAGTTTTTTAATTAGGTCTAAGAATTTTTTAATTTCGGAAGGGTTGTCTGGTATGAATAGGGATCTTTCATCTATTTGTAGGGACAATCTGTGCTGATGTAAGGAGGGACAGTGAAATAGTAAGTGTTGTACAGATATAAGTTCTGACAGGCAGAACTGACATGTGGGTTTTGGGGCCTTTTCATAGAGGTGATTGTGTGTGATTTTTGTGTGGCCAATTCTCAGTCTGGTTATAATGATTTCTTCAAGTCTGTTTAAGTGGGAGAGGTTTTTCCAAGGATGAACTAATTTTTTATGTTGAAAGAGCTTGTTTGTGGTTTGGAGAGACCAAAAGTTTTGCCATTTCTTAAGTGTGCTTTGGGTGCAGATAGATTTGAGGTCGTCAGCTGTGATAAATATAAGGGGAGAAAGGGGGTGGCAGATTTTGCATTAATATCTACAATTTCATTTCCTAAGATTCCAGCGTGGCTGGGTACATACATAAACTGTATGAAGAAGTTTGAATTTTGTAAGTCAAATAAAGTTTTATGTTTTATAAATATTTTGAATTAGAAGGTGATCGGAAAAAAGATTTTGGATAGCAGTTAGTGAGCTGAGGGAATCACTTTGAATTAAGAAGGACTTATTTTCTGATTCATAAGTGAGTATATCACAGAGACAGTGGAAAATAGCTGTGAGTTCGGCAGTGTAGATTGAAGAACAGTTATGGATTTTAAAATTTGAAATTCTATCATTTATAGAGTATGCATATCCTGTGTGAAGTGTTGGTATTTTTGATCCATCTGTAAAGCAAAGATTGAATTTTTTGTATTCTGATAAGAGTTCAAGATAGTTCTGTTTTATTACTAATGGAGAGTGGCTATTTTTTGGGTAGTTAATAAGCTGTAGGTTGACTTGAGGAGGTTTTAGAAGCCAAGGGGGGTATGATATTGGTTTTTGGATGAGAGTTTTAGGATTGATTTGAAGATCATTCAACATTGTGATGAAATTGGAAATGGGTCCTTCTATATGATCAAAATGTTGGGGGTTGGGTGGGTTAATTGAGTTTTGCAGTGGGTGGGAAGGGTTGGTGGATGCATTTGAGATGAATTTGTTTGTTATGAGAGTTCTTCTAAAATCTGGGGGTAATTCTGCTGCTTCACAATATAGGCTATCTATTGGAGAGGAATAGAGGGCTCCTAAACAGATCCTTAGGGCTGAATTTTGAATTGTTTTTAGGATATTTGAAGTTTTATTTGAGATATTTGCAAAACATGGGCTTCCATACTCAATTTTACTGCGAAAGATTTATACAAGTGAAGTAGGAGTTTGAGAGATGGTTTATACTTGGTGTTTTTGATTATTTTCAACAGATTTAGGCGTTTCATGATATCTGATTTTACTTTTAGAAAATGAGGAGTCCAATTTAGTTTTCTATCAAAAGTTAAGCCAAGAAATTTAGTTGTGGTTTTGAATTCTAAAGAGTGTCCTTTGAAGTTGAGAATGAGATCTGGAGGAATCTTATTTTTTTTGGTGAAAAGTATACAGTGAGTTTTGGACTCAGAGAAGGTTAGACCATTAGAATCTGCCCATGATTCAATTTTTTCAAGGGTTTCTTGGATTACTTGAAGAGCTAGTTGAATGTTATTTGAACGAAAGGAAATGTTTATATCATCAGCAAAGATTCTCAGAGAAATGGGTCTAGAAACAATATTGGAAATGTCAGCAATCAAAAGTATAAATAAGACTGTGCTAAGAACTGAACCTTGGGGGACTCCATTTTCAATTTCAAAAAATTCTAAGTATGTATTGTGAACTCTTACTCTAAAAGTACGGTTTGTTAAGAAATTCTGAATAAAGTAAGCCAAATGTCCTCTAATTCCAATGGAATGTAATTTTTGGAGAATTTTATAACGCCAGGCTTTATCAAATGCCTTTTCAAGATCAAAAAAGACTGAAAGAACACTTTCTTTATTCTGGAAGGCCGAACTAATTTCTTTTTGGAGACTAAAGAGGTGGTCTAGGGTAGATCTTTTCTTTCTGAAACCACTTTGATAAATGATAAGAGAGATTGAGGAATCAATATACCAATTAAGACGTTTAATAGTAACCATTTTTTTATTTTTGGACTTGATAAAGGAATCTTTTGAACTCACACTCTCCGAAGACCATGTAATGACCCCCCTTTCCAAAAGTTCAAGTTCAAAAGTTCATTTTTGAATTTTTGAAAATTTTGAAGATTTAAAAAAGGGTGATTTTTGAACATTTTATTGAAGTATGCGTAGATTTTTGAGCAAAGTGAACCAATGTGAATAATTCTTCCAATTCAACTCCCACACATCAACATTACCTATTACTAGTTTTGGGCAATTCTAAAGGTTTCAGCGATTTTTTGATTTTCTCCAGAAATTTACAATAGCTCTGGACGGGCCAAAAGGTCAAATTTAAATTATTTTCGAGTCGAGTGATCGAATAGAAGCTCCTGACGATACATTACTTTTTAAAAACTCCTCGTTGAATACCTTGTTCAGAAACTTGATTTTTTTCACATTTTCTAGAATTCAAAAATTCACTTTTGAACTCACATCCCTGAAATTTCGCGGTAATTTCCTAAAATGGTCAAGAGGGGATCTGATAGAGATCGCAACCGTAGTTAAAGGCACCAAAGTTCATTTTTCATCCCTTCAAGAGCAATGTAAAATCCCTGGAGAAATTTGAAAACTCGCTGGAGACTCAAAAAAAATCAAAGTGGTGCACTTGTGAATTTTCACCCCTGGAATTTCGCTGTAATCGTCCAAAACAGTCGAGCTGCAAAAGTTATATGGGCTGAAGTTCATTTTTGGTCTTTCCAGAGACATTCAAAGTTCCTGGAGAAAAGTGAGCAAACTGGCTGGAGGCTTCAGAATGGCCCAAAACTAGTAATTGTTGATATCAGATGTGTAAGAGTTGAATTGCAAGAATTATTCACATTCGTTCATTTTGGTCAAAGAAATTAATATTTTTTCATGAAAAAGTTAAAAAAATGCTCTAAAAAGTTGTTTTAAAATTTTCAAAAATCCACCAAAAAACCAAACATGAACCTTATTACCTGAAATTTTGGTTTCAGGGGTCTTAGGACATGCTCTGATTTCGTTCAAATCAGAAGGTGTCAGTTTGAAAAGTTTCCTTCTAACAAGGGATTACCTTGCATGATCTGAACCCCCCCCCCCCATCACCATTACCAAAATTTCAGCTGTCCAAATCGATTTTTGAATTTTATTGTTCAAAATTTAAAATTTACCATTTCCAACGATAGACAATTTATGCCTTTTCAAAAAAAAAAAAATGTGTGTGTATTTATTGGTAAATGCGACGTGAATTAGTCCTGTGACTAAAATCAACTCCTCTAATTCAAATTTCACAGTTTTTAACCATTCTGGAGACTCCTGCGTTATTTTTTATTTTTCCAAGAAGCTTGCGGAAATCAATTTGGGCTTTAAAAATTGATTTCGAGCATATTCTCGGCCTGTTATTTAAAGAGTTATCCCACATTTTAGCTGATTAACTTTTCTATTTGCGAGGGAAATTCTTGGAATTTGCATCAATGGTTGTACGAGTATCTTCACTTAAATCAATCCCATCAATTCGCATTTCATAATTTCAAGGCATTCTGTAGCCTCCAGCGCGATTTTTGGGTACCTGCAGAGTTTTAAAATTTCTTCAAAACGAGTGGAAATGAACTTAGGCATGTACAAATCGAGTTGAGGCTTATGCTGGACCAATATTCAACGAGTTTATTCACATTTGAGCCAATTTCATGTGTACTTTTAATAATAAGAGGCCAATGCACGCCTGAAATCGGCTCAAATATGGAGAAAACTCGTTAAATGGGTCGAATATGGGTCACGACATTATTTTCTACATGTTCAAATCAATTTTCACGCCTTCTGGAGAAATTGCTGAAACGTCTAAAATAGCTCAAAATTGTTGAATTTAGATTCGGATGGTTAGTTTAGGTAAGATATAGACAATAGACATTGGTGCAAATTTCAGAAAAAATTCAGGTTAGAAAAATTTTGATTCTTCAAATTTTTGTCTCATACGTATATTTTTTAAACATTCTCAGGACTCGTACTAGGTTAATTTTGAAGTAACCAAGTTACTTAAGTTATTTTTCTGCCAAACACGGGAAAAAATTTCACCATTTGTAAAAATTGCCCAATTTCCCCGTTTCGTGCAAAAAATTGTCGGTTTTTCGAGAAAAAAAATCCTATAAAGACTTCATTTGTTGTCTAACTCGCCAAAAGTCTCGCTTTTTTTTGAAAAAAAAAATACCTAAATACCAAAAAGTCCTACTCTTTACTAAAATTGAAAACATTTTGTTTTTTGCGGAAAATTTACATAAATTCTTGTACGTATCTACCTATTTGTAAGCAAAATTTCTGAAAAATGTCTTTTTTCCAAAAATTATTCAAGTCCATTTTTTTTGCCAAAAATGTCCAAAAAGTATTTTTTTTTTGCCTATTTCACCTGATTTTCAAAAAGTGGATGCTGCTTTCTGCTAAAAATCTCCTCCATTTCCCAAATCATGTGTCAATCCTTCTGTAGAGAGCCCCTAAAATTAAAAAACGAGGAAACAAAATATTTAACGTAAATTTTTAAAACGTTGTGTCACAAATAATTTAGTGTTGCGAAAACAATATTTTTTAATTTTCAGATTGGTTTCCTTTTTAGAAACCTTCAAAGATACTGTTTTTTTTTCATTGTTTGGTTGTTTTTTTTTGTTTTCCCTGCAAAAGAAAATCCAAAAACTATGAGCTTACCATAACGTTACTTATTCCAAAAAAAAAAAAATCAAAAAATTTTTGAAAACAATGTTCTGTAATTTTGTCTTTTTGTTTCATTTTTAAGAAAAAATCTGTATTTTTTTCAAAATTGCTGAATTTGGAAACAATACATCACAAAAAAACAAAAAAGATTGTCTTTTTTAGTTTTACTATTAAAAAAAAACATGTATTAGGCAACACACGATTTTTGGTTTTGTTTTTTGTTTCAATTTTTCTAGATGTAAGGAATCGTTTTTTATAGTATTTGTTTTCGTTTTAATTTTTACAACACTCAAAATAATTTCTTTTTATAGAAAAAAAAAAAAAAAAACTCTGGTCTGCTAATTTTTGGGAATTATTTTTCAAAAACTTTCTAAAAATGTTCGCCGAATTTTATTTAATTTAATTTTTTTCATTTTTTCAATACTAGAGACTTTTATTAGGAGGACTAGTTATTTAAAGTACCGAAAGTGGAGTTTTTATAAATGAGGGGTTGCGTAGGAGAATTCTGAGTTTTGGCGAATAAATTGAGAATTTTCAATAACATTTTTTTCATCAGGTTCTTACCTAATTTTTTTTCAAGTTTAGAAGGCTTAACATGACTTAATTTTCATTTTTGGGAATTGAAATTTTCAGGGATTTTTTCCCCCATAAAATCGGCAAAAAGTAACGAAAAAGTTGCCTAAAGTTTTGTAAGTGTCAATGAAGTCCTCCTTAATGTACTTATGTACATATTAAAATATGAAGAGGATGATTGAGGGAGCAAGATGTTATATTTTTTGAAAATTTATTGAAAATTCAAATTCGGCACAATCGACATTGCCAAAATCGGACATTTGTGAAGGAGATGAGGATGTGAGTCAGGTATAAAAAATGAACTATTATTTGAATCTGACTTTGGATCGGTTTAAAAAACAAACACCCCGAGAACACCACATTTTTCATAGGGCTGAGATATGGTAAAGTTCTATTTAAGCCTGGAATGAAAATTTAATTCGGGAAATGTTGCGAGTAGTTGTTCAATGTTCACCAAATGTTCTCAAAATTCCAAAAATGCCATTGAAATTTTTGAAATTTTCGACAAGTGATTAAATTTGTGCTTGAAAATGCGAACTATTGCTGTTTCTAGGTGAAGGGTCCAAACTAAACTATCAATTTTTCGTGCCTACTTAATAATTGTTGTTTTTTTTGTTGAAAAAATTGAAAAAATTCCATTAGACAGCTAATTTTTTAGGCTCATTTGAAAAAAAAATAATAATTATCAAAAAAATTTTATAAGATAGCTGAGATTTCACAATTCATCTTTTCTAGTCAATTAATTATTTTCCTGGTGTCTTGAAAACCATTGTCGATATGAGTACATAGATAACCAAAAGGATATTTTTGAGGCTCAATTATTTCGAAAATTTCCATTTTTGAGAACATCGCGTAATATTTTTTGGATCTTAAATTCTGTAATTTAGCAGTAACAATTTTTATCCCAATTCACATAAAAAATCCAGCAATTCTGTAAAAAAAAAAAAAAAAAAAAAACTGAAATCCAAGAAAGAGCCATTATAGGAACTATTCAAAAGAATCAGATGGCCCAAAGTCAACAACTGATTGAATTTACATTACATAGCCCTTTTCAATAGAAAGTTTACTGTTTATCTATCCTGTTGCATTCAAATTCGAATCACGAATAACATATTTTTGATGAGACACCTCGTATTATTTTATTTGTTACGTGGAATTCATGTTTCGTTTATGCCTATTTTTTTATCGAGATGTTTCCTGTTGCAAATGCAATAATCAACATTTTACAAACGAGGACATCTCACCTCGACCTCGTCATCGACGTCTCTATAAAGAGTCGACTCGAATGTAACGTAAAAATACCACACAAATGTAATTTTCAACGTTGGTTATCCAAACTGCACGAGCACTAGTACGAGTAATGTACGCTAGTTCATAAGGTGAAATGTGCTACAATGTGTGTTATGTTAATCAGCCGGCTCAGTTACCAACTACTCCCAACGGTATTATTAACAAACTACGTATGAATTGTGAAATGAAGCCAGGCTAAAAAGTATTTTTTTAGTTGAGTATAATATTATCAATTCCAGGAAACTTGTGTCGTTATTATCGGGTCAACTGATGGAAGCAACGTAGCACATATTATGAGTTTGAAAATGGTCAAGGACGGAATGAATTAGAAACAAAGTCAGATTTTGATTAAATTTTACTTCTTATGAAATGGCAGTGGTGTTTTGGTTACAGCTCCAGACTGGTCCGAATTGGGAAAGGGGAAGTTTTCAAAAATCTCATAATCTTGACATTTTATTTATTTGTTTTTTTTTTCAAAAATTCTCACAATTAGAAAATATTCTGATTGAAGTTCGAGGGCACCAATCTCATGAATATCTGAAAGGGTCTTATCAAGAATCTGATTGAAATTTATTTTCATAGCCAGCTAATTACTTACAAATATACATACATACTTATTAGAAGTAGATTTGTAGATCAATTTGTATATATGTAACGTTGAATTATGTTTTCAGATCCCTGTATTCATTTGGATTTACGGAGGTGGCTACATAAGTGGCACTTCTACATTGGACGTGTACACCAGCGATATCATGGCCGCTTATAATAACGCTATTGTGGCAGCCATGCAATACAGAGTGGGAGCTTTCGGATTCCTATACCTGACCCCGGAGTTACCCTCTAGTAACGGAGATGCTCCTGGAAATATGGGATTATGGGATCAAGCACTGGCCATAAGATGGATTAAAGACAATATCCAAGCGTTCGGTGGCGATCCCGCACATATCACTTTGTTCGGGGAGTCTGCTGGAGCAGGATCGGTATGTTTTTTTTTCCTTAATAAGTTTATAAGTAGGTTAGGCAATTAGACAGAGGTTTCATTTTATCTGTTGGACAATTGTTTTTTTCAAAGTGAATTTGATTTATGCTTTCAAATTTTGAAATTCAATTTTGCAATCAGTGTTGCCAATTCTTTCTTATTTTAAAAAATTGGTGTACTTGTGAGTATATTTTAATCCCTCGAGACCTCGACTTTATGGCAAGTGTTTTACTTCAAAATGAAAAGTAACCGAAATGTTACTTATTATAAGATCTCTCGAGGGAACCTTTTGAACAAAATCAGATTAGATCAAAAGAATACGTTCTAACCCCCCTCCCCCTGGTAACTAAAATTTCAAGTACCTGTCAAAATTTATTTTTGATCAATTTTTGAAAATTTAAAAAAAATCAAAAATTACGTTTTTATGGAAATTTTTTAATTTTTCAAAAAAAATAGTTTTTAAACAAACGAACCGAACCGGTTTATTTAATCGTCTCTAACTTCAAAAACTTCAAATTTTACGCCCTCTTGGAGCCTCCCAACGTGTAAAATTTCAAATAGCTGTAGAAAGGAGCAAAAATGACCTTCAGATACTTTAACTTTGGTTGGTGCTAATTAGACACAATTTCTCGGTTGTTTTATGTAGCTACTGCAAAATTTCAGGACTGCCAGCTCAAAATGGAATTTTTAGCCAATTTCAAAAATTGATTCAGGAAAAAATTCAAGAAAAAATTTAATATTTGGTTAGATAACCCCCTTACTCTAGAAACTCTTCGAGATGTGCAAATTTAAAAAAACATTGTTTTGTTTTTCATTAACTTTTTGATCAGAAATTTACTTTTGAACTGGCACTTCTGAAATTTCGAAACAACTGCCTTAAATGATCGAGGAGGTGGCTAATAAACACAAACCACAGGTTATAGGTGTTCAAATTCGTTGCTGCCCCCTTCCAGAGATATTTAAAATTTCTGAAGAAAAACCCTGAAAACTCGCAGGAGACTCCAAAATGACTCAAAGCTGGTAGTGTGTATTGGGAGAGGGGGAAGGGGTTCAAATAACAATTATTCAAACTGGTTCATTTTGTTTAACAAAAAAAAAATTATACAAAAAAGTTAAAAAATCTTCATACATAAAAACTGTTTTTTTGAATTTTCCAAATTTTTAAAAATTCAAAAATGAATTAGGGTTATGAAATTTTGGCTATGGGGGGTTTCAAGACATGATTTTTAAGGTTAGTTTGGTTTCGTTCAAATCAGAGAGTGGCAGTTAGAAAAAATATTATTCTCTCGTTACCTAGTTCAGCAATCTTCAGGGAAAATTGGATGTGGGAGGAAGAGGAATGAAGTCCAAACGTCATGTCCAATTTGTAAAGAGGAATAAAGGGAGTGAAAATCGAAAAATTTGTCCAAACTCGAACTGACCCACCTCTCTCTCCCCCACGAATCACGACTTAATCCATATTTTGAAGCTCTGACTCCAACTGAAGGGTGCTAGGGGGCAGGGAAGTGCTCGTATCAAAAATATAAGGTCATATTCGTGTTCAGCACCCTCGAAAACATACCATTCAATAGGTCGCATGGCGTCAAGATTTTTTTTTACAATCTTTCCTTGTAACCGGGAGGAGGGAGGAGGGTGGTGCTCTCCATCTTTGAAAATGGCCATTTCGAAAATACAATATTTTGAGCGAAGTCAGAAAGTTTTGGTTGTACCATTTTTTTAAGAATTTTAAATGATCATGCAATCTCAAGTTCGAATTCAATTTCCAAAGCTGAGCTTGCAAAAAAGTTCAAATTTCAGTTTTTCAAAATTTTTGCCAATTTTTTTCGAAGTCTGCATTTAACGAAAATCCAAAATTTGACATTTGTTTCGAGTTACTTGCGCAGTTTTTCAAAATCTAATCTTGCTTAAAACCCGAACAAAATTGAACAGTTCATGGATTTATTATTACTTTTCTGACGTCACAATTTCACAAGCATAAAACATGTTAATAAAGTTGCATAATCAGTTCGCCGTAAATACGAATTATACTTTTTTCATGTCAACTCGAAATCGATGTGTCCATTTTTACTGAAATTTTTTGTACGAATTGTCCTCGACTATAGTAAATTAACCATCACTACCCAATCCTCCAAAATGAAGAGAAAGGGAGGGGGAGGGGAGGGGAGTGGTTGTCCTCGAAATTTTCACACCCTTGTGATTTTTTTTTTTTGCAAAGCTAATGAACTTTGAATGCTCGTGTCTAAGACTCTAAGACTAGGAGTTTAGCTCTGTTTGTGGGATTTTAAATTTCAAATTTCAAATTTGAAAAGCCCAAAATTGAACATTTAGGGCAAAAGCTCAACTCTTCATCTAACGTTTAAAACTGGAAAATAATCATTTAAAAGCTTGAAAAACCCCCCCATTGAAATCCCATTTTTATCTCATTTTCAGCAAATTAATATCCAAAACCAGATCTCAACATCGAAGGAGAGGGGGCACCAAAGGGGGGGGTCATTCAATTTTGCGTAAAATTCAAAAGAAAAAATAAGAGAGTGACATATCGATTGTTTATGACTTGAAGACGCTGAGTTCAAATATCGGCTCAATTTTTCAATCCGACTCCCCTAAAACCCCCTTCTCTCCCACCAGCCCTTTTTGAACGCGGCCAAAATTCCAAAAAATTGGAAATAATGTGTGACGTGTCGTTTGTAGGGTTTTCGAATGTGCTGAGTTCGAATATTGACATATTTTTTCAATCCAACCATGTCAAAACCCCCTCCTCCCCACCAGCCCTTTTTTGAACGCGGCCAAAATTCCAAAAAATTGGAAATAATGTGTGACGTGTCGTTTGTAGAGTTTTCGAATGTGCTGAGTTCGAATATTGACATATTTTTTCAATCCAACCCTGTCAAAACCCCCTCCTCCCCACCAGCCCTTTTTTGAACATGGTCAAAATACCAAAAAATTGGAAATAATGTGTGACATGTCGTTTGTAGGGGTTTCGAATGTGCTGAGTTCGAATATTGGCTTATTTTTTCAGTTCGACTCTTCTAAAGTCCTCCTCCTCCCCACCAGCCCTTTTTTGAACATGGTCAAAATACCAAAAAATTGGAAATAATGTGTGACATGTCGTTTGTAGGAGTTTAGAATGTGCTGAGTTTGAATATTGACATATTTTTTCAATCCAACCCTGTCAAAACCCCCTCCTCCCCACCAGCCCTTTTTTGAACATGGTCAAAATACCAAAAAATTGGAAATAATGTGTGACATGTCGTTTGTAGGGGTTTCGAATGTGCTGAGTTCGAATATTGGCTTATTTTTTCAGTTCGACTCTTCTAAAGTCCTCCTCCTCCCCACCAGCCCTTTTTTGAACATGGTCAAAATACCAAAAAATTGGAAATAATGTGTGACATGTCGTTTGTAGGAGTTTAGAATGTGCTGAGTTTGAATATTGACATATTTTTTCAATCCAACCCTGTCAAAACCCCCTCCTCTCCACCAGCCCTTTTTTGAACATGGCCAAAATACCAAAAAATTGGAAATAATGTGTGACATGTCGTTTGTAGGGGTTTCGAATGTGCTGAGTTCGAATATTGGCTTATTTTTTCAGTTCGACTCTTCTAAAGTCCTCCTCCTCCCGACCAGCTCTTTTTTGAACATGGTCAAAATACCAAAAAAAAAAAATGAAAATAATGTGTGACATGTCGTTTGTAGGGTTTTCGAATTAGCAGAGTTCGAATATCCCCATTCCCCACTCTTTTTAAATACGACTTCTCTATACCCAGCTACCTCATCCCCTCGCCCCTTTGAAAAAAAATATTTCCAAATTAATAAAAATGTACTGTGACATATCGACTCCTAATAATTCGAGGACGCTGAGTTGAAATTTCAAATTATGTACCATTCAAATCAGACCCCTCAATGCCCCTCGAGTCGCCCACTTTTCACAAAATTTAGACGCTAAAATAACACAGAAAAGAAACGATATGGTGGTTAAACATTAAAAGTTAAAGATAAAAGAGACGAACCTCTCTCGAATCAAAAAAACAGTAATTAACCGAAGAATACGCAGCGGTGGCGGTACCGTTTCGGGTGTGGGCTTACGTTAGCTCTCGAATGAAATCAGGCTTGAAAAGCACCTCTGCTATACCTACATACCTTTTTTCGCCAGCAACTAAAAAGCCAATAATTCTGAAAAACGAACAATAATCACACCGTCCGATAAATTATCAGCAAAGCAAATACGAGTAAAACGCTCTTCGGCGGTATTTACCTATACCTAAGGCTACTCTTATAAATCACATCAAAGATCAGCCATAAATAAAAGGTAAACTAAAAGGGGTAAACGTAGCGTGAATTTCAATCGCAATAAAACCAAATCAAACTCTCTAACATTCGTTCTCTGTTTACCTTTGACCATAATACGGAAATAATTTCCATACTTGCCTTCGGCTATTGCTGGCTTATTTCTCCTTCACAGCGTGTGTACATATAATGTGTGTGCTATCGTAGGTATCCTTAACGCTAATCGATTCGCTATTTATTTGGCAGGTGAGCGCTCATTTGATATCGCCGGTCTCCAGAGGATTAGCAACGCGCGGTATCCTGCAATCGGGCACGTTGAACGCTCCTTGGAGCTATATGACGGCCGAAAAAGCAGTCCAAATTGGGTTAACGTTAATCGACGACTGCGGCTGTAATTCATCGCTTATCGAAGAAAATCCTTCCAGAGTTATGTCGTGTATGAGAACCGTCGACGCGAAGACCATCTCGAAAAGGCAGTGGAATAGTTATTGGGGTATTTTAGGCTTCCCATCGGCTCCTACCATCGATGGAGTGTTCATAACTAAAGATCCGCTGGATATGGTCAGAGAAGGAAATTACACCGATACGGAGATCATCATTGGCAGTAATTTGAACGAAGGTAAGATATTGTTTTTACGTTGATTTAAGTTTTAACCGAAGGAGGGGGGATGGAGGTGATCGATTTTAATATATTTGAGAGTTGTGGAAAGGAGGGGGAGGGGATCGAGAATTGTACTGGAACCTTGAACAACAAATTTAGACATCTTGATAAATTCAGCTTCCCCTTCACCCACCCCCTCCCCCATCGCCGCTTCTAATAATGAGTGAATGTGAACGAATTGGAAATGGAAAATAGAATTTTCACCAGATATTACATAGTCCGGTATGTGGGAATAACCCTCCCGCCGATCTTCTAGGACAACTTTTTTCTGAAAGGGGACATTCTAAGGAACATTTTAAAGCCAACTTGTCAAAAAATCTAGTAAATTGGCGGCTATTTTGATTGACAAGTCAGCCAAAATCACAGATTTTGGTTTCCAACGAAAGACTCGCACGAAATTTTTTGAACTGGACATAGCTAGATCGAAAGAACATGCAAAAATTCATCACCAGACAATATTTCAAGTGCTAAAGTGTATTTTTCGATTTTTGGTGAATTTTTGAAAATCAAATTTTGGCCAAAAATGAGAAAAATTCAAAATGTTACCAAATTAACATGGAAAGCTAAAATTTGAGATATACCATATTTTTGACCTGGCAAATCGAATGGAAACGGTTTTAGACCATTTTGAGCAGTTCTGGAGCCTCCAGCAGATTTTGATGCTTGAAATTTCCACAAAATGTCATCAAATGAAGTTGGAAATCTGAAGTTCACGCCGCACTTCACCTTGAACAAGTTTTTAAGTCAAATGCTGGTGGGTTTAAGTCATTTTGGAGCCTCCTACGACTTTTTGAAAATTTTTGGAGCCTCCAGTAGATTTTCGAAACTTGAAATTTCCATGAAATTTTATCAAATGCAGTTGGAAATCCGAAATATATTCTGTAAGCAACAATGCGCTATGAAGTCGACTGTATAGGTAGATTTCAAGTCATTTTGGAGCCTCCAGCGATTTTTTAGAAATTGCTGGAGCCTCCAGCAGATTTTTAAGTGCTCAAAACTTCCGTAAAATGTTACCAAACAGAGCTGGATATCCAAAATTCACTCTGCACTCCAATTTCAAGTCGACTGCAGATACGTTCAAGTCATTTTGGAGCCTCCAGCGACTTAATGAAAATTCCTAGAGCCTCCAACAGACAGTTGACTTCATATCTAAAAACTGAAATAAGTTTTCAGAGTAAATTTTGCCTTTTAAACTCCATTTGATGAAATTTTGTGGAGATTTCAAGTTTAAAAAATCTACTGGAGGCTCCAAGAATTTTCAAAAAGTCGCTGGAGTCTTCAAAATGACATAAACCTATCAGTAGTTGACTTGATAGGGCGTTCAAATTAGAGTGCAGAGTAAATTTTGCATTTCCAACTCTGTTTGGTAAAATTTTATGGCAATTTCAGGTTTCAAAAATCTGCTGGAGGCTCCAGTAATTTCCAAAAACTTGCTGGAGGCCCAAAAACGACTTGTAATCCACCTACACTCGATTTTATATCGCACTGAAATTAGTTTGCAGAGTAAATTTCGGTCATTTCACTCCATTTGATGAAATTTTGTGAAAATTTCAAGTTTCAAAAATTTTCTGGAGGCTCTAAGAATTTTCAAAAAGTCGTAGGAGGTTCCAAAATGACTTAAAGCTACTAGCAGTCGACTTCAGAACGTGTTTAAGTTGAAGTGCAGCTTAAATTTCGGATTCTCAACTTCATTGGATGAAATTTTGTAGAAATTTCAAGTTTCAAAAATCTGCTGGAGGCTCCAGAACTGCTCAAAACGGTTTGAAACCATTTTCAATTAATTTGGCAGGTCAAAAATATGATTTATCAAAAATTTCAGCTTTCTAGGTCAATTTGGTAAAATTTTGATTTTTTTCTCAATTTTGGCCAATTTTCAAAAATTTACCAAAAATTGGGCAGGTATTCGCTCTATTTTGGACCTATTGAGTCGATTAGAAGATGTTCTGAGTAGTTTTGAGCAGTTCTGGAGCCTCCGACAGATTTTTGAAAATTATAAACTTTCCACGAAATTTTACCTAAATAAAGTTAGAAACCTTCCAGATTTTCAAAGAGAAAGCCTTAACAATTTATGCAAACCAACTTCAACTCGTATAAATGAGATTAGTGCTTTTTAGTGATCTACTTGACCCATTACTTACCTTTTTTCCAAAATTGGTTTCTGCCATTTCGGAATAATTGTACACTTTTCCAGCGATTTCACTATTTCTAAAATTTTTAAAATTCATTGTACCTGAGTCATTCGACAAAAAATACCGAAATTCTATTCATTTGCTCATATTTTTGGCATGCTGAGTCGACTGAACGTGGTTTTAGAATGTTTTGGAGCCTCCAGAACTTTTTGAAAATTCTAGTTTCCGAAAAAATGTCACGAAATCTGTCGAAATGGACTTGTGTACCTATAAATAAGGGGTACCCAAAATGGAGGTCGAACAGAAAAATGGTCCTGGTATTTTTCGAGCTCTATAAATTGACATCTTGGATCAAAAAATCAATTTTAAGTATTTTCATCGTGAATTGGGTAATGGCGGATTGTGCGCCAGGAGGAGGCGATTTTTCGAATTTTTTCACACAATTTATTGGAGCTTACAAACATTTTGAACTGGCATCCTATTTTGACTATTGAGAACTACTCAAAAGGGGTTGATACCGTTTCTAATCGATTTGACAGGACGAAAAAAGGGCATATCCCAAATTTCAGCTTTCTAGGTCAGTTTGGTAAAATTTTGATTTTTTTCATCATTTTTGGTATCAATTGGCAAGTTGGCTCTGAAATGTCCCTTTTAAGAAAAAAGACGTCCCAAAGGATCGTTGAAGGGGGGGGGGGTTATTCCTATTGTCATATGCCGGACTATTAATATCACACAGGACCATCCTATCTTCTCTCATCTCAAACTGTGGAGTTTCATGGCCATTGGAATTTACACCTTCATACTGCAGAATTTAATCTTTATAAAAAGCTTTGAAAATTGAAACTACGGTCTTCTCTCCTCCTTTCGTCTTACACCAACACACGTTGGTATACCTTAAGGGTCATAAAAATGCATGTAGATGTTTATCGTATATTTCTTTCAAATGAATCGCCAACACTGTGGAGAGGTGGCCGAGGGATGAGGGACTATATAGCTATATAAGAAACCGTCTACACGCGAAATATGCATTTTCTTTACGACTGCGACTTGCGAGCCAGCTCGGGCAATAAAATTTGCGAGAAAGGACGTTGGAAAAGAATTCGGGTCAAGTGCTTCGAATACACTTGATCGTGAATCGTGCGGTCGTAGTATGTAGTATTACTCGTATTTCGCAAATAAAGAGCAGGTATAGCTGGCGGGCGTCCGTCGCTGCCGCCTCCGGTGACTCCGACTGCATCGGGCTTGGTGCTCATTAAGCGCATCATTCCGGTAGATATTTACATTATACGGTTACGTGGCTTTACATCACTTTGTACACGAGGCTAATACGGCGTGTAGATTGCGCAATGTGCACATAGCCATTTGAATAATCTTCGTTTGGGTTATGTTTATAGTTGGCACAATAATTTCTTATTTACAAAACGTAATTGGTTTTCCGTTTTCGTGAATAATTCAGCGAATATACTCACAGAGCGATTTGTTCGACATTGTGAATTTTTAATGTCTCATTTTACCCACCGCCGCCACCATCGTCATCGCCACCCTCGTGGCTGCTTGCGCTATTCTTCGAGTGGACATTATGATAGCTGGCAATTTTTCTTTCTCTCGGCTATATCTACGTGGATGAGGATCTCGCGTATAATGTCGTTGAGTTTTTGTAAGTTTTTCTAACATGCACCTGCAAAATCTTTTTTTTTACATTTTTTTATCATTTTGAGTATTTTCAAAAAATGTATTGCCGAACAGGGGGGAGGAATAAAAAAATTTCCTGCCCTCGACAACTGATGTATCAAATCATAGGTTTTCAAAATCCGAATCTGGAAACCGTTTGACCCCAAAAGAAATTCAAAGGCGGTTTAGGTTCAGAATTTTGAAAAAAAATCACAAAATTTCTGTCAAAATTAAACGTTTTTGGGGAGTCTAGTTTTGATTTGAGGATTTTTGTGAAGGATTTAAAGGCAAAGGATTTTGTCGAAAAATTTTGCAACGCTTTTGGGGAAGGATTCATTGCGAAGGATTTTGGAGAAGGATTTGCCAACAGTTTTTATAAAGAATTCACATTGGTGGAGAACTAAGACTCTTATAAAAAAAAAGTGAAGAGAAACAAAATCATGTACCTAACATAAAAAATTTGTTACCAACATGCAATTGTGATTTTTTTTTAAATTTAACACACGAAACATTCTGTAGACTCTACAATAGTGATTGTATCGTACCTATGTTTGAAAATTCGACCAAAAAGCTCGATAAACTCTGATTACCAACGTCGAAATAGAAAAGTGACAAGCCCGGGTACTATAATCGAAGTTGGCTGGAACCGGGCGCCGGTTGGCGATTCGATAAAAATAATTTCGATAACCAACGTGAAAAGCTATAACTACAGACAGGCGTACAAGTACGACTCTTCTCACACCACATCAAATAACCATAACGATGATGGCGGCGTATACGTAAAAGTGGCTCTTCTGTAGGTCGCTAGTGGTTTTGTAAAAATAACGCCTGTGTTGGGTGTAAAAAAAAAAAGAAAAAAATACCACAGCCTGCTGCCCGCTGTCTACACCAAGGTAAATTATAATTGAGCCTTACCTTTTCGAGCAGCTTTGACTTTGAGTGGGTCAACTCGTGTATAACCATTACAGCTCACTTTCCCGTTTACGTCAATTGTTCACTTTTTTTCCACTGCTCTTACGACGTACTCGTATAGGCCATGGGCGGATTTTTTTCCACAGGGGTATACGGTATACTTTTGTCATCGTATAGCCAAGTTCTTTCTCATTATACGATTATTATGTGTAGAATTAGTTTTATTATTATCGTGAAGCCAAGTCGACCGACAGGGATACAAGGTTGGCAATTAGACGTTTATAATTATTCCACTACGAACGAGTTGACATTCAACTATCTGTCATCGATATATTATACGAAAGAGTTCATTTTTTTTTTTTTGTATTTTAACCGTTGCTCGCCTCGATCACGTTGTCGGTACTCGTCTTTAATCACGTGTTATATTACATCACGTGTCAAAAATCATCTTGTGTATTTTAGCAATACCGTCGTCAACGCCAGTCACCTCGAAAAACGTCGCATGAATACCGTGTTTTATATCAACGTACCTACAATTTTCACCCTCTTATGTTTCCAAGTGTCATTACCCTGTCTGAATTTTGAACAAATGATTGCACCAACGAGGAAAACGAAAAGATCGGAGGAGGAGAAATTCTCGAAATTCAATAACGTTGGTGTGAATTGTTTAGTATTACAAGATATGCTTGGCATGTAGATTTTTCATAATTTAGTTTTACACGAAGAAAGTTACGTAACACCGATTATATTTTTTTAATCAGTCGAAAAATGAAAATTTCGCAGTTTTTTTTCGCAAGACGTATGATCCCAACGCAAAAACCCCATTTCTGGACATAAGGCATTCTTACTAGTTTTATCCAACATTTTTAATGAGTTCCTTATCCCACCAAACTTTCAAATAATCCAAAAAAGAAACATACACCTCCTCATATAGGTAGGTAATAAGATTTTTTTAAAATACGATTCCGATCATGGAAATTAGTCACTTGATCCCAAAATCACTGGAAATTTTGGCAAAACACCTGACTTCTTTTGACAATTTTGGATGACTTTTTTGACAAAAATGAGTACCCAGGTACTTTTTGACAATTTGAACCAAAATGGAACTTTTTGGCAATTTTAGCGAAAATCAAAACTTTTTTTACAATTTTTGCTAAAAATGGAAATTTTGACATTTTTGGTTAATAGTCCAGTAACTTTAGCAAAAAAATAGGGGCTATAGTGAATCTCTAGGTGGCAAGCTGATTTTTGGTATACTGGTCCATTTTGATGTCCTGAAAACGAATCCGAGGAGTCCCCTACTGTGCCGGGTGAGCTTTCCGCCAAATTGTGGATTTTAGCCCCCCAAAATAGGTTTTTGGCCAATATATCAAAAAATATCGACTCTAGCGCAAAAATGATTGAAGAATGTTGTTCTACGTTAAATTTACGATCTATTGATATATCAACTGTCTTTCTCCCCCCAAGGGTGGTGGAACTACAACCATTCAAAAAAGGGGGGTATCCTGAAAAATACATAAAGGATATAGGCGCCTGAGGGGAGTGAAATGGTCCCCGAAAGCGTTTGAGTTGATATCAGCATGGAAGGTGGGTCCCATCGAGAAACTTCCGCGTGAAAAATTTCAGATCGGCACCACCTCCCCTTTTTGGGGAACCCCCCTTTTCTGTAATTTCAATACCAATTTTCTCAGCCCCATTTCAACCGATTTTGAAAATTTTTCAGTATGTTATGTATATTCATAGTAGGTATCCCCACAAAAATTTTCAACCCCCTCCCCTCATATTTACCCCTCAAAATGGTGTGAAAATGTACCTTGGGGAGGGTTCGGGGTAAAATGGAAATTTCGGGGGAAATAACTAAGTATTAATGAGTAGGGTGTCGTTTTCTTATGATTCGATACCGCTGAGCACGAATATGACGTCAGATTTTTTGCTACACTCATCTAGCCCTCTCCACAGCACATAGCCCCCCTCAATTTATACTATTTGAAATAAGTTGAAAAACGCTATTTTGAGGAGTAAATATGAGGGGAGGGGGTTGAAAATTTTTGTGGGGATACCTACTATGAATATACATAACATACTGAAAAATTTTCAAAATCGGTTGAAATGGGGCTGAGAAAATTGGTATTGAAATTACAAAAAAGGGGGGGTTCCCCAAAAAGGGGAGGTGGTGCCGATCTGAAATTTTTCACGCGGAAGTTTCTCGATGGGACCCACCTTCCATGCTGATATCAACTCGAACGCTTTCAGGGACCATTTCACCCCCCTCAGGCGCCTGTATCCTTTATGTATTTTTCAGGAAACCCCCCTTTTTTGAATGGTTGTAGTTCCACCCCCCTTGGGGAGAGTAAGACAGTTGATATATCGATAGATCGGAAATTTAACGTAGAACAACATTCTTCAATCATTTTTGCGCTAGAGTCGATATTTTTCGATATACTGGCCAAAAACCTGTTTTGGGGGGGCTAAAATCCACAATTTGGGGGAAAGCTCACCCGGCACAGTAGGGGACTCCTCGGATTCGTTTTCAGGACATCAAAATGGACCAGTATACCAAAAATCAGCTTGCCACCTTGAGATTCACTATTCAATGCTAAAGTTACTGGACTATAAAAAATAGGACTTTTTGACATTTTAGGTGAAAAATATAATTTTATGGAAATTTTTGTGGAATTTTTGGTGAAAGCAGAAGTTTTTTCACCTCAGCAGAAAATTAATCTTCTTTCTCTGACATTTTAGGCTAAAAAAGGGCATTCCGACAATTTAAGCAAAAAACAGGACTTTTAACAATTTCGACAATAAACTGAAACTTTTTCGGCAATCTTGGCAAAAAACTATTTTTTTGGGAAATTTTTTCGCCAAGTACTTTTTTTTTGGGGTGTTTATAATTACAAGATTATTACACCCGTAAGGGGGGGGGGGCTAGATTTGGTTTGTGAGGCCGATGTTTTCTACTAGGGAGATGAATTTTTGTATTTCTGAGGGTTCGTCAGGGATAGTAGGTGGGTTTTCTTTTATCTGTAGTGTAAGTCTGTTTTGTTTTAGTTGGGGACAGTTGAAAAGTATGTGTTGGATGGATATGGGTTCGTTTCTGCGAAATTGGCATGAGGGTTTTGGTTCTTTTTGGTATAAGTGGTTATGAGTAATTTTTGTGTGGCCTATTCTTAGTCTGGTAATCAGGATTTCTTCTTTTCTGTTCAGGTGGCCTAGATTTTTCCAGGGGAGAGTAGTTTTTTTATGTTGGAAGAGTTTATTTGAAGTTTGTTGTGACCAAAAGTTCTGCCAGTTATTAAATGTGTTGTGAGTGATTAGAGATTTAATGTCATCAGGAGTGAGAGTGGTAAGAGGGGAGGGGGTAGCGGCTGTTTTTGCTAATCTATCAACAGTTTCGTTTCCAGTGATACCTATGTGGCTGGGAACAAACATGAAGCTAATTGAGTAATCATAATATTGGAGGTTAAAAAGGGACTTATATATATCTTGAACTATGGGATGGTCAGAAAAAATGTTTTGAATGGATAGCAGTGAACTTAGTGAGTCGCTTTTGGATTAAGAATTTTTTATTTTCTGATTGAATGGAAATTATATCTATTAGGCAATGTTTTATGGCAGTGAGTTCAGCAGTAAAAATTGAGGCACAGTTGTGAATTTTAAAACTGAGAACTTTGTCATTAATTGAGTAAGCATAACCAGTATGAATATTAGACATTTTTGAACCATCTGTGAAGCATAAGTTATATTCAGTATAGTTTGATAACAGTTCTAAGTAATGACTCTTGATTAATAATGGGGAGTGATCATGTTTTGGGTAGTTTCTTAAGTAAAATTCCATCTGTATAGGTTTGAGAGACCAAGGGGGATAAGATATTGGTTGATGTATTAGGTTTTTTAGGTCAATTTGTAGGTTGTTCATATTTTTGATAAATTCTGGGATTGGACTTGAAGTATGGAGGAAATGCTGAGAGCTGTAGACATTGAGTGACCTTTGAAGAGGGTGAGATGGATTATTTGCAACAGTTGTTAAGAATTTGTTTGTCATGAGAATTTTCCTAAAATCAGGAGGAAGCTCTGCAGCTTCGCAATAAATACTATCAATTGGAGACGAATAGAGAGCACCTATGCAGATGCGCAAGGAGGAATTTTGAACAGTTTTGAGAATGTTAGTAGTTTTATTTGACAGGTTTGTAAAGCATGGACTTCCATATTCAATTTTACTACGTATCAGAGCTTTGTACAAGTGAAGTAATAGTTGGCGTGATGGGTTATACTTTGGATTTTTAACAATTTTTAGTAAATTTAGACGTTTGTTAAGTTGAGCTTTTATGTTGAGAAAATGAGGCGTCCAAGTAAGTTTTTTATCAAAAGTAAGTCCAAGGAATTTAGTGGTTGGTTTAAAAACTAAAGGATGTCCATTGAATTCAAGGATAGGTTCTGGGTAGGTTTTATTTCTCTTGGTAAAAAGTATACAGTGAGTTTTAGATTCAGAAAATGTTAGTCCATTTGTTTCAGCCCATTTTTCAATACAATTTAGAGTTTTTTGGATCATTTCTGAGGCTAGTTTGATGTTATTTGAACGTATTGAAATGTTTATATCATCTGCAAAAATTCTTAAGGAAAGAGGTTGAGGAATAATACTACAGATATCATCAATTAGGAGTATAAATAGTATGGTGCTAAGCACAGAGCCTTGAGGGACTCCATTTTCAATATCAAAAAGTTCAGAGTATGTATTTTCAATTCTGACTCTAAAGGTACGATTTGATAAAATGTTTTGAATAAAGTAAGCTAAATGCCCTCGAATCCCTATAGAATGTATTTTTTGAAGTATTTTGTATCTCCATGCTTTGTCAAAAGCTTTTTCAAGATCAAAGAAGACTGAGAGTACAAATTCTTTATTTTGAAAGGCAGTATTGATTTCCTGTGTAAGACTAAAAAGATGGTCCAGAGTAGATCTTTTTTTCCGAAAGCCACTTTGAAAAGAACTGAGGGAATTTGTAGAGTCAATATACCAAGTAAGACGTTTCATAACCATTTTTTCTAGAATCTTACATGGGACAGAAGTTAAAGAAATAGGTCTGTAACTGGAGGGAAGGTGAACATTTTTCTCATGTTTAAGTATGGGAATGATAGTTGCAGTTTTCCATGTTTGAGGGAAGGAATCTGAAGACCAGATTATATTATAGAGGTTTAGTAAGCATTTTTACTGTAGTCAGAAAGATGTTTCAGCATATATGGATGAATATCATCTGGTCCAGGTGATGAATTTTTGATGTTGTGGTTTAAACAGTACAGTAGTTCGTTTATAGAGAAAGGTGCATTGTATGGTTCAAGGTTATCAGATGAAAAATCAAGTACTAAATTTTCAGTTTGGTTTTTGATTGTTTGAAAAGCTTCACTATAGGAACTTGTTGCTAAGACTTTAGAAAAAGATTGAGCCATGGTGTTAGTTATGTTATCTAATGAAGTAATAATGTCATTGTTGTGGAGAAGATATGAAATGTCAGATGGGACATAGCAGCCTTTTAATATTTGTATTTTGGTCCACATTTCTTTTATACTAGTACTGTGAGTGATATTCAACATGAATTTGGTCCAACTATCCCTTTGTTTTGATAGATATGTTCAGCGAGCAATTGCTCTTTTTTTCTTAAAGTCTATGAGATTGTCAGTATAGAAGGATATTTTTTGAACACAAGTCCTTTGTCGAAATCTTTTACTGAATTTTTCTCGAAAACCCTTCGTCGAATTCTTCACCAAAATTTTTCACAAATTCCTTAGCGAAAACTTTTGCTCAAATTTTTTGTCAAAGGAATTGTGAAGACTTTTGGCGAAAGATTCAACAAAAGATTCCAGCGAACGATTTGCAAAGGATTTGAAGAAAAATCGTTCGTTCAAATTTTTTGTCAAAAATCCTTCACAGGTCCTTCTCCAAAATCGTTTAAAAATTCTTCGCCAAAACCCTTTGCAAATTCTATGCTTTCCACCAGATTTCTTGGTAAATCCTCACCACCAATCCTTCGCCAAAGTTTTTTTTTTTTTTGCTGGGAATCATCCATAAAATCCTTATAAGAACTCTCCGAAAATTCGTTGACAAAATCCTTCGGCGAGTTATTCTCCAAGATCTTTCACAAATCTTTCAAAAAATCCTTCAACCAAATTTTTTGTCAGAAATCTTTTAAAAATCCTTCGCAAATTCTCATCAGAATCTTCGACCAAATCCTTCACCAAAATCTTTCAAAAATTATTTGGCAAAATCCTTTGCCAAATCTTTGCAAAAACCTTCACAAATTCTACGCCAATTCTTGGCCAAACTACTTCGAAAATCTTTCTGCAGAATCCTTAGCCAAATCGTTCATAGGTAAATTCCTGGAATTATTGACCAAAATCTTCGCGAAGTCTTCGACAAATTTCTCGCCACCCTCCCCCCCCTTCCACCTTTTCAAATCTCGTCCAAAATTCTTTAGAAAAATCTTTTACAAATTGTTTGCTACTAAATGGCGGCCATTTTGATTGATAGGTCAGCCGAAATCGCAGATTTTACATTCCAACATAGGACTTGAGCAAAATTTCTCAAACTGTACAAAGGTAGATAGAAAGATCAAGCAAAAATTTAGCATCTGTTAAAATTTCAAGTGCCAAAGTGCGTTTTTCGATTTTTGGTGAATTTTTGAAAATAAAATTTAGGCCAAAAATGAGAGAAAAAATCAAAATTTTACCAAATTGACCAACAAAGCTGAAATTTGGGATACACCCTATTTTCGACATGCCAAATCGAGCAGTTCTGGAGCCTCCAGTAGATTTTTGAAACTCGAAATTCCCACAAAATTTCACGAAAATGGAGTTGGAAAGCTGAAATTTATTTTGCAAACTAATTTCAATACGCTACGAAGTCAACTGCAGGGGGATTTCAAGTCGTTTTGGAGCCTCCGGCGACTTTTTGAAAATTCTTGGAGCCTCCATCAGATTTCTGAAACTTTAAATTTTCACAAAATTTCATCAAATGGAGATGGAAAGCTGAAATTTACTCTACTCTCCAATTTTAACACCCTCTGAAGACGACTTCTGGTGAGTTCAAATCATTTTAGAGTCTCCAGCGCCTTTTTAAAAATTACTGGAGCCTCCAGAATTCCAGTAGATTTTTGAAACTTTAAATTCCCGCAACATTTTACCAAATGCAGTTGGCAAGCTGAAATTTACTTCACAATCTAATTTCAATACGATATGAAGTCGACTACATGGTGGTTTCTAGTGGTATTAAATGGTTTTGAAGCTTCCAGCTACTTCTTGAAAATTTCAATTTTCCAAAAAACACCATAAGACCTCTCAAAAAGTGGCTGGAGGCTCCAAAACGACTTGAAATCCACCAGCAGACGACTTCGTAGCGTATTAAAATTAGTTTGCTGAATATATTTTGACTTTCTACATATCTCCGTTAGATGAAATTTTTAGGAAATTTAAAGTTTTAAAAATCTACTGGAAGCTCCAGTAGTTTTCAAAAAAACACTGGAAACTCCAAAACGACTTGAAATCCCCCTACAGTTGACTTCGTAGCGTATTGAAATTAGTTTGCAGAATAAATTTCAGCTTTCCAACTCCATTTTGGTGATATGTTGTGGGAATGTCGAGTTTCAAAAATCTGCTGGAGGCTCCAGAACTGCTCAAAACGATTTGAAACAGTTTCCAATCGATTTGGCATGTCGAAAATAGGGTGTATCCCAAATTTCAGCTTTGTTGGTCAATTTGGTAAAATTTTGATTTTTCCCTCATTTTTGGCCTTTTGATTTTCAAAAATTCACCAAAAATCGAAAAATGCACTTTGGCACTTGAAATTTTGACAGGTGATAAATTTTTGTTTGATCTTTCGATCTACCTTTGTACAGTCTGAAAAATTTTGTTCAAGTCCTATGTTGGAATGCAAAATCTGCGATTTCGGCTGACCTGTCAATCAAAATGGCCGCCATTTTGTAAGTAGGGCCACTCTTTTTTTTGAGTACAAGGGCTAGAAATGTCTCTTGGGACTCCCCCTTTAAGAAAAAAGTTGTCCCAGAGGATCGACGGGGGGGGGGGGTGCAATTTATCCTTAAGTGGGCTCCCTGACTATAAATTATCAAGTTGAACACCTCAAAAGAGAGTATGACATCGAATTTTCATCTGCTTAAATGAGTTTCCATGATTCACAATTAGGTACCACATTTAAAAAATCAATCATGAAAATTAAAATCTCCCCGAGAACTTGAGTTGAACTTGAATAGGTATTTTTTCTAAAAAAATCATGCTTACGAGTAGATGCAAAATAGTTTTTTTCATAATATTTTGGAAAAAAAATTGTAAGGAAACATTAGGAAGCCTTGAAGGGATTAGTTGGCAAGTAGGTATATTTTCAATAGCATTCAATTCTAAAAAAAAAACTTTCTTGACTACAATTAAATCAAATACCTGATTAAAATTCCATCACATTAGCAGAAAATTATACAGATACACATTGGCATCGTCGCTTCGATAAATCACATACCCACAACTAATAATAATTAGGAACTGTACACGTTAAAAGTTAAATTTTTCTCCATATTCCAACGATGAAGTTCGCCTCTAATCTAATCACCAATAGATCTACACGAACAACCAAAAATACCTGTTCGACGATATTTCGTACAAGAAAAAACCATTAACTATCCATTCACCCTAATTCGACAAATTCAAAACACCACAGTATGGAAAAAAAACTCGATCAGGCAATGTTTTTGCATCATACTCTCTCTCTCTGCCCCCCTCCCCCCATCAACAGTACGAATAAACATTGCCCAATTAATGCCTTCAATAAAAATAAAATTACAAGAGAAAAATACGCGTACTTTTTCAGTTTTCTAAATAAACATTAATTTTCATTTCGTACAAAAATTATTTAATATTCTCTCGTTCTTAAACCTCAATTTTCATTATTTCACTTTCTTTAACGACTTTTGAAACTTGCCCGAAAATGTCGGTGAATTAAAAACCGCAAGAAAATTACCCCTTCGATCCCTCATCCGAGTATATTCCCGCTAAGAAAGTGGTTAACCGCAACTAGACCCTATTATCTCGGCTACGTCGAGCTAGACGAGGTTATGGTATAATTTCATAAATAATACGCCGATCGCGAAACTTGCAACGAGTACAGCAGGTCGCTAAAAGTAGAAAAAAAAGGGTAGAGAAGAAAAAGGAGTGAGAGGCTCAAAGCAGACCGAACAATTGAAATAATATCAGACATCACGAATTGTTTTATTTACCCACAGACAATATAATTAATAATTTACATAGCATGCATGACCGTCTACAAAATGAGTTAGGTATATCTATGCTCTGATATAATGATTTCAATGATACCTATGTAAATACCAACCATGGTGCACATATCCACTTGTATTGGCAGACGTTAAAAAATGAACCCAGTTTATGCAAAGTCTTCTAGCTAATAATGATTTTTTCATATTTGCAACTTTTTTGCAATTCGAACAGGAAAAAGTTCGCCATAAGTTTCGAATTCTTCGACGAATTCGAGCATTTATTCGAGTAAAAAACACCAGCCTGAGTCACTTCACTCACCCTTTGCCTTCACGTATAGGAGGACTTTTTCCCAAACAAACCTTATCAGTTTTTTTGTTGTTTTTTTTTCACTCAGCCCTTCAAACATTCGTTTTAATATTCGTGCGGTTCTTGCGATTGTTTAATAGACGTTAACTCGGCAGGTGAGAATTGTTTCGTTTACCTTTAGTGTCTCGTGTTACATTGTATATTTATGTCGGCGTTAACGCGTCGTCAACGACGCAATCCCTGCTGCGTTTGATATACGCTGCTATCTTTCTTCCATGTAATTAGTTTTGCATACGCGGATGGCCGTAAAAAAAAAAGAATTCGAGATTCCGACGAGCGATGAGGTGCTCCGATGGGAACGTCGATGTGAATTTTGTTACTTTGAAATTCACTCCCTATGGCGTGTCTGTTTAGAAAGTGAATTATAGTATTTCACGGAAAAGAGTTTAACCTCGCCCTCGACCCATTCCGTATCCCTTATTGTTTTCGATACAGGATGAAAATCTGGAGTACATGTGAAAAAAAAGAGACAACAATTGGGATCGGATTCTAATATTGGATTTTTCGAAAACAGTGTATTGTTCAAAAGTAGGAACTTGTAATCAAAATTTTTCAAATATTGGGGGGAAAAGACGTATGCCATGGTATTGAACTTCCAAACGGATACTTTTTTCAGAGTCGTTCACTGCAGAACGGAGGTGGGGGGGATAAAAAAATTTCGAGCCCCTGAAAAATGATATGACTTATCAAATTATAGATTTTCAAAAGCCCTGATTCCGATTCTGGAAACCGTTTGGCACCAAAATCAATTCTCAGCTCTCTAGGAGGATGTTGAAGCCCAGAATTTTGAAAAATGCTGTAAAGGTGTAACTAAACATCCAGGTTTTTGAAAGTGATAAAATTTTCATTCTAATAAGTAATAACCAACTCCATATAGAGGCAAATCAAGGTTCAAAATGTTGGAAAAATTACAAAATTTCTGTAAAAATTAAACGTTTTTTGGGAAGTATAATTTTGATTTTGGGGTTCAAGTGGTTTTCATAATCAGAACGGATTTTACTTTGATAACAAAAGGCTCCTGCAGCTTATCATGTTTTTTCTATTGTATTTGTCTTGTTTATTGCTAGTGCGTCTTGATTTTTCGGCTCAACATTCAAAAGATGCTGATATCTTCCTAATTGTAGACAATTTGTTATAATAATACATAAAGTTTCCCAAAAAATCCTGTTTTTTGTTAAAATTGTCAGCATTGAACTTTGACCCATTGAGCTGTTCAGCTCATCTGGGAAACTGTAGAAGAATTGCTCACCGATGTGTCAAGTCTTCTCTTCAGTCTTCTCCTGCTCCTCCTGGCAGTTGGGAGTGTATTCTTTGACTTTTCGAGGGGACCGTTTGTCAGGCATTCTATCAACGTGTCTTCGTCATTTCTTTCTGTACTCTTTCTTCACCCATCCAATGATTGGCTCTGCTCCTAGCCAGGGCTGTAAGGAAATTTATGTTGGTAAATTACGGCGGCATTTTACTGTATTTTACGGTATTTTACCAAAAGTTTATTACCGTATTTTACCATAATTTACCAAAAAGCCAAATTGAACACTTTTTTTCCATCTTTCCTTCATAAATTTCCAAATTTCCATGGAAATTTTTGATTTGAAAGTTACCAAAAATTTTCCCCACATAAATTTCCAAAAAATGTCCATGAAAAATTTCCTATAATCTCTAATAGCACCTAAAACGGCTAAAACAGTAAACAGATGAAAATTTACTTCAGAGGCAGGTCAGAAGTTCAGAACTTTGAAGTCGAAACTATAAATAACTCTTCATATCCAAATTAGTAAAATACCATAAATACCGTAAAATACCGTATTTTACTGTATTTTACCAGCGAATAAATTACGGTAATTTAACAGCCCTGCTCCTAGCTCCTTCAGGATGTCTTCATTCCTTTTCCTATTGTGCCTTGTATATCCTACTGTGGCTCGCATGAATCTCATTTCCGCTGCAGTTATTCTGCTTTTTATATTCTTTCTCATTGTCCATGTTTTGCTTCCATCCAGCAGCATTGGTCTTGCCAGCTTAGTGTAGATTCTTATTGGAGTTTCGGCTCTGACTTTTCTTGGAAGGATGGCTCTATTTATCACCCTGCTTACTCTCAGGAATTTGTTGATCTCAAGTTGTGCATCAACCTCTTGTTCATAAGAACTGATGTCTAGCCCTTTTGGCTTGGTTTTCTGCCATTCTTTAATCATGTCGTCAAAGTAGATGTTGAACAGGCTACATGGCATTGGGCATCCCTATCTTACTCCTCTTTCAATCTTCTTTGCTTCCGCCCCACTGTGTTGACTTAATAAAGTGTAGCATACTCAGTGTCATCATCACCACTATCCTCTGTGACTGATGACGCATTTATTGATGCCGTTGGCTCTGTACTCAAACGTTTTGATCTGAAGTTTTTGAGTTCAACTTTACCTGAGCTCAGTCAGCATTGCTGATAATGACCATTTTTGCCACAGCTTTGACATGTGTTCTAGGCAGCTGGGCATTTTACATCAAATTTGTGACGTTCACAACCACAATGAATACAGTATTTTGAAGCATCAATTGTTATCACTGCATCGTTCCATGTGGAGGGAAGTACATACTTTGAGTAGAGTTGATGTTTCTGTTTCAGCTGATGATGTGATGATTGATGAATGTTGTAGTTGAGCTGACTCGAGTAGATTGGCTGTTTTTACAACATCATTGAATGTAGCATGTTCATCTGGATGTTTAGCAAAGATTTTTTTGAGCATTGACGAGTTGTTTGTGCCAACCAGGAATTGATCTCGCAATCTTTCATCCAATGTTATTCTGAATTTACAAGGCACTGCTTTTGAACATAGGTTTTCAACTAATTGAGGGATATTTTGCGTATTTTTTCTGGTGGTTTGGCTAAATTTTACTTGCTCTGACAGATAGTTAGTTATATGGTGATAGTAAGAGTCAAGAAATAGCACAATCAAGTCGTAAGTGAGCTCTGTTATTGGCTTTGGATCAAAGTGATCGCTTACCATTTGGTATTGATCTGCTCCAATGCTTTTCAATAGTAAATTGCGCTTTGCATCGATTTTGTCATCTAGTCCTTGTAGATTAATTTCTTGTTCAAACTGTTGTTTGTAATACACCATTCCTCTTGATTGCAGAGAGAATTCTGGGAAATGAAAATTTGAAATTTGTTGTTGTGTAGTAAAGGTGTTTGTCTGAAAGCATGGTGGAATAAAGCCAGCAGAAGGTGTCTCTTCATATGTTGGTGTCTTTGGCTGCTTATTTTTGAGTCTAGGAGCCATTATCTGGTGTCTGGTGTCTAGTTCGCGGACACAATTTTTTTTGTAAAAAGAATTATTTAAAACATTTTCCTCGTCGCCAAATGTAATAACTTCATCTGCTCATAAATAAGCACATATCACGTTGCTAGAGTTTTAATCATAACTACCATGTTGAACAGTGATACCAACTTAGATCTACCCAGTCTACCACAATTATTCTCTGTATACTGCAATGTTATACTCCCATCTCACTTCTCCATCAGCAGCTTCGTGTAGTATACTCCATCTATGCACAATCTTCCCTTTTGAAATCCATTTTTATATTCCAATATTATTGGCTCCACATGGCTCTCAATTCTACTCGCTAGCATCTTTGCAAGTATTTTGTAAGCGGAATTTAATAGGCTTATTCCACAGTAGTAGTCTCCTTTTTTGAAAATGGGTATTACGATTGCTGTATGGAAGTCTTTAGGTATGGTAGCACCTAATGATATTTTATTGTAGAAAGCTAGTAGTCTCTTCTTAATGGTTATTGTGGCGTTCTTAAATAAGTCTGTTGGTAACTTATCGCTGCCGGGGGCTTTTCCATTTCTGGAGCTTTTAAACGCTCCATCTAGCTCCTCCCAAGAAAATGGCTCCCCGATTGGTACATTTCTGGTGATATCTGACTACTCATTTCTGCAGTCAGAAATTGCCGTTTTGACAGTCAGATTCGCAGTCTGACTACAATCAACCAATCAGAAACAACTATTTTTTTTATATTCCAAGATGGCGCTGACTCGTCAGAAGACTGAGTGGACCGTTTTGGCAGTCAGAAAATACATTCTGACTGATATGTGGTCATATCCCTAGTTAGATGCACTGTCTAAAATGTTCTGCCAAAATTGCCCAAAAAAATCATTTTTTCACCAAAATTGCCGAAAAAGTCTCAGTTTTTTGTCAAAATTGTTAAAAAGTCCGGTTTTTTGCTTAAATTGTCAAAAATCTCCTTTTTTGCCTAAAATGTCAGAAAGAAGATTAATTTTCTGTTGAGGTGGAAAAAATTCTGATTTCACCAAAATTCCTCAAAAATCTTCAAAACAGTTCCCATTTTTCACCTAAAATTTCGAAAAATAATTTTTTTACACCAAAGTTGTCAGTATTACTGGAAAATGTGCCCTGAAATTTTATTTTATCACTGCAGACTTTTGTTTTAATCAACTGAGGTCGTCGATTCAGCTTTTCTACTCGACTGTAACTAAGTATATTTTCCATGAACTATTTCACAATTGCTCGTACCATAATATACTTACAAAATGATAGTAAAATCAAAACACGAATGCACCGATTAAATACAGCAAAAGTACACCGTGCGATTCATAAACACCGCCTCGTACTTAGAAAACCTTTTCTTTGTTCAAGTGGCAAAATAAACCACCGGATGGTACTTACAGGGAAGCGTTAACTTGGCGATATAATCCGATAACAAAACATAATCGGATTCTCTTTTCCATCATTTGATTATTAGTCGTCGAATTAAATGCATTGTCAGAACACTCTCGATTATAGATTTTCACTTTCAAAGGTGCTGGCTCTGGCAACGTAGAGGAGGGGTACGACCGGTACGTATTTGAGAGAGCATCGTGTTCGTATACTCGTACATTTGTATTTCTATTTAAAAGGAGCAAAGGATCAACTGACGGACGGGCCGAGAGGAATTTCTCTAAACGCACGTGTCAGGTTTGTGTTTTACAATTCCCAAGTACACGATATACTAGTACTACTACATGGACATGGAACACACCAACTCTGTACAAGAAGGTGTACGAAGAGGCTAGATAGAGAGAAAGGAGATGAAGAAGGTATATAAAATGGAAAAAAAAAGGAAGAGAAAAATAGCATAGTATACCGCCCTTTGTACACGAGCGCGCGGTTTAAAATACCCTACGTTATTTCCCTATAGTAATTAGTTTCGCCATAAAGTTAACCCTAAGCGGCTTAACACGCCGGTAATTACAGTTTTGAAAAATCACATGCATAATTTCATTTATGTAGCATAGCATACCTATATACATAAATGCGTATATACGTATATAATACACGTAGTAATATAGTACACTGGATGACCTATTTACTTAAACGATACACAGCCAGCTCATTTTCAAGGTAATGTTATCGATTGGCGTTAAAACGACAGGCCGACAGGTGTAAACGTCGACCGTTATCTCCGCACAAACGTGAAATCTTCCTTCTATACGAGTACCTACATTGTAACTACACTTTTGAAAATGGCCAGAGAGGAGGAAAAAAAAGACACACATATCACATTTGCTATAAATGAAGCGCGGTTTGCCGCATCAGATAGCATGTAAAGTGCTTCGATATCGATGGGCAGGTTAGAGTTGGTTTTTTTTTTTGGAGTTTTGCTTTTGCTTTATATTATATGTACGAGTAACAAACTCTAAAACTGTGGGTAGGTTTTTGTTTTTTTCCATTATAAATGTTATTCCGCATAGCATTGATTTTTTTAATCCAAATCGAGTCAATTACCCAGAGCTAAAGGTTAATCGATGCTGGATATAGGGTGTCCTGAAACTATTACGACTCGAGTAGAAATATATAACATTGACACGCTATGTAGGTACTATACGATAGTATAGCTCGTCATCGAAGAAGGGTTATCAGGCGAAAGTTGCAATTATACGGAATATACTTTTAACCTTTTTCCGTCCGATTTCGTACTGTAAATCACGAATCGATTGGCGAGGAATTTGAGACGACGACACGTGAATGGAATTGCAATCGGATAATGTGGTTTTTCGGATATTTTTATATTTATTTGAAAAAAAGAGAGAAAAGATTGTTATCTAAATTAGCGATAAGATGGAAATGAAGTAATGAAAGGTATTATTGAGCTCGTTCTATTCGGAAAATTGGCTAAAAATTTAGCATTGTGAAACACATTTTTTTTTCAAGTTAAATAGAAATCTATTCCTAATTTGTTTTTTTAAAAACTATTCTTGAAGTTTTTGACCTCATGGAACCCAATTTGGTAAAAAATTGATTTTGACCAAATTCACTAGAGACCATTTTGAGTTGAAAGTTATACTCAGAGAAATTTTTTTAGTTAGGAGGTGTCCCCTGGAGGGGAGAGAAGGGTTCACAAAGAGAAGGCATTTTCGTAAAAAATCACGTTTTAACAATTTTTTTTCTTTTTGGAATGCATCAATGCAGTCCTTGCTAATTTTTTTTCGGTCAGTTTTGCCATTTTAAAAATTTGAAGAAAATAGCCAAAAAAAATGATGAAATTTTTTCGATTCTTTTCAATCGGCAATAATGACAGAAAAATTAAGTAAAATTTCAAAAAACCATCATTCAAATTCTAAAAAATTTTTATAACTAAAAAAATCAGACTCCTCGCTTAAAAAATCACATTTTGGTCTCCTCTAAATAAATCAGATCTAAGAATTCATCAAAATTAGAAAATATGATAGGATAAACCCATAATTTTTTCTTAATGCTCTTTTACCAAGACTTAGTGATAGAAAAACTGCTTCGTTTTTGAGGTGGAAATCAAAAAATCCGTAGCAGTCTGCCTCTACGTAAGAGCCAAATTTTTGTACAAGGAACATTGTTGGCTTTTTAAACACAATGGTGATGTTTATCAGTTGAAAACATTCAAATAAAATGGTGACATGATGAGTGTTTTCAAACATAATGAAATTACAACTCCGCTGCAATGATATCCTACTGTTTGGTTTTTTCTTCACAAGCACAATGTTCTTTTATAGCACGTTCGTGGGGAGAGTTCTGAGGAGGACAATCGTCCCCCCGCGAAGAATGTGAAAATTTGGACCCTCTAGGTCAATTTGGAGGGGCTGTAGGTTTGGCTAAAGGTCGAAAAACATGTAAAATGGCCAAAAAAAATCCACATTTTTGACTCTGGACAAGGGTCAAATAGGTTTGGAAGGTTGAAACCTGCTAACGGCACTCCGCGTACATCCTCCCAATGTACTGTGAAAATCTGGACCCTCTAGGTC